>NC_082714.1:76301253-76558753 GCF_030144855.1 Hypanus sabinus | reverse complement strand
TGGGACTTGTTGCTGCTTCGTTATGGGTCTGGGGCAGATCCATTCCCTGAATGTTACACGGAGTTCACTCTGTGTCTAATCCCTGCCCCAGCAGTGTGTGATGGGACAGTGAGGAGGGAGTTTCACTCTGTGTCTGACCCCGGGAGTGTGTGATGGGACAGTGTGGAGGGAGTTTCACTCTGTGTCTGACCCTGGGAGTGTGTGATGGGACAGTGTAGAGGGAGCTTCAATCTGTGTCTGACCCCGGGAGTGTGTGATGGGACGGTGTGGAGGGAGTTTCACTCTGTGTCTGACCCTGGGAGTGTGTAATGGGACGGTGTAGAGGGAGTTTCACTCTGTGTCTGACCCCGGGAGTGTGTGATGGGACGGTGTGGAGGGAGTTTCACTGTGTCTGACCCTGGGAGTGGGTGATGGGACAGTGTGGAGGGAGATTCACTCTGTGTCTGACCCCGGGAGTGGGTGATGGGACGGTGTGGAGGGAGTTCCACGCTGTGTCTGACCCCGGGAGTGGGTGATGGGACGGTGTGGAGGGAGATTCACTCTGTGTCTGACCCCGGGAGTGTGTGATGGGACGGTGTAGAGGGAGTTTCACTCTGTGTCTGACCCTGGGAGTGGGTGATGGGACGGTGTGGAGGGAGATTCACTCTGTGTCTGACCCTGGGAGTGGGTGATGGGACGGTGTGGAGGGAGCTTCACTCTGTGTCTGACGCCGGGAGTGTGTGATGGGACAGTGTGGAGGGAGTTTCACTCTGTGTCTGACCTCAGGAGTGGGTGATGGGACGGTGTGGAGGGAGTTTCACTCTGTGTCTGACCCCGGGAGTGTGTGATGGGACGGTGTGGAGGGAGCTTCACTCTGTGTCTGACCCTGGGAGTGTGTGATGGGACGGTGTGGAGGGAGTTTCACTCTGTGTCTGACCCCGGGAGTGTGTGATGGGACGGTGTGGAGGGAGTTTCACTCTGTGTCTGACCCCGGGAGTGTGTGATGATACAGTGTGGAGGGAGTTTCACTCTGTGTCTGACCCCGGGAGTGTGTGATGGGACGGTGTGGAGGGAGTTTCACTCTGTGTCTGACCCCGGGAGTGGGTGATGGGACAGTGTGGAGGGAGCTTCACTCTGTGTCTGACCCCGGGAGTGTGTGATAGGACGGTGTGGAGGGAGTTTCACTCAGTGTCTGACCCCGGGAGTGGGTGATGGGACGGTGTGGAGGGAGATTCACTCTGTGTCTGACCCCGGGAGTGTGTGATGGGACGGTGTAGAGGGAGTTTCACTCTGTGTCTGACCCTGGGAGTGGGTGATGGGACGGTGTGGAGGGAGTTTCACTCTGTGTCTGACCCCGAGAGTGTGTGATGGGACGGTGTGGAGGGAGTTTCACTCTGTGTCTGACCCCGGGAGTGTGTGATGATACAGTGTGGAGGGAGTTTCACTCTGTGTCTGACCCCGGGAGTGTGTGATGGGACGGTGTGGAGGGAGTTTCACTCTGTGTCTGACCCCGGGAGTGTGTGATGGGACGGTGTGGAGGGAGCTTCACTCTGTGTCTGACCCTGGGAGTGTGTGATGGGACGGTGTGGAGGGAGTTTCACTCTGTGTCTAACCCCGGGAGTGTGTGATGGGACGGTGTAGAGGGAGTTTCACTCTGTGTCTGACCCCGGGAGTGTGTGATGGGACGGTGTGGAGGGAGTTTCACTCTGTGTCTGACCCCGGGAGTGTGTGATGGGACGGTGTGGAGGGAGTTTCACTCTGTGTCTGACCCCGGGAGTGTGTGATGATACAGTGTGGAGGGAGTTTCACTCTGTGTCTGACCTCTGGAGTGTGTGATGGGACGGTGTGGAGGGAGTTTCACTCTGTGTCTAACCCCGGGAGTGTGTGATGGGACTGTGTAGAGGGAGTTTCACTCTGTGTCTGACCCCGGGAGTGTGTGATGGGACGGTGTGGAGGGAGTTTCACTCTGTGTCTGACCCCGGGAGTGTGTGATGGGACGGTGTGGAGGGAGTTTCACTCTGTGTCTGACCCCGGGAGTGTGTGATGGGACGGTGTGGAGGGAGTTTCACTCTGTATCTGACCCCGGGAGTGTGTGATGGGACGGTGTGGAGGGAGTTTCACTCTGTGTCTGACCCCGGGAGTGTGTGATGGGACGGTGTGGAGGGAATTTCACACTGTGTCTGACCCCGGGAGTGTGTGATGGGACGGTGTGGAGGGAGTTTCACTCTGTGTCTGACCCCGGGAGTGTGTGATGGGACGGTGTGGAGGGAGTTTCACTCTGTGTCTGACCCCGGGAGTGTGTGATGGGACGGTGTGGAGGGAGTTTCACTCTGTGTCTGACCCCGGGAGTGTGTGATGGGACGGTGTAAAGGGAGTTTCACTCTGTGTCTGACCCCGGGAGTGTGTGATGGGACGGTGTAGAGGGAGTTTCACTCTGTGTCTGACCCCGGGAGTGTGTGATGGGACGGTGTGGAGGGAGTTTCACTCTGTGTCTGACCCCGGGAGTGTGTGATGGGACGGTGTGGAGGGAGTTTCACTCTGTGTCAGACCCCGGGAGTGTGTGATGGGACGGTGTGGAGGGAGCTTCACTCTGTGTCTGACCCTGGGAGTGTGTGATGGGACGGTGTGGAGGGAGTTTCACTCTGTGTCTAACCCCGGGAGTGTGTGATGGGACGGTGTAGAGGGAGTTTCACTCTGTGTCTGACCCCGGGAGTGTGTGATGGGACGGTGTGGAGGGAGTTTCACTCTGTGTCTGACCCCGGGAGTGTGTGATGGGACGGTGTGGAGGGAGTTTCACTCTGTGTCTGACCCCGGGAGTGTGTGATGATACAGTGTGGAGGGAGTTTCACTCTGTGTCTGACCTCTGGAGTGTGTGATGGGACGGTGTGGAGGGAGTTTCACTCTGTGTCTAACCCCGGGAGTGTGTGATGGGACTGTGTAGAGGGAGTTTCACTCTGTGTCTGACCCCGGGAGTGTGTGATGGGACGGTGTGGAGGGAGTTTCACTCTGTGTCTGACCCCGGGAGTGTGTGATGGGACGGTGTGGAGGGAGTTTCACTCTGTGTCTGACCCCGGGAGTGTGTGATGGGACGGTGTGGAGGGAGTTTCACTCTGTGTCTGACCCCGGGAGTGTGTGATGGGACGGTGTGGAGGGAGTTTCACTCTGTGTCTGACCCCGGGAGTGTGTGATGGGACGGTGTGGAGGGAATTTCACACTGTGTCTGACCCCGGGAGTGTGTGATGGGACGGTGTGGAGGGAGTTTCACTCTGTGTCTGACCCCGGGAGTGTGTGATGGGACGGTGTGGAGGGAGTTTCACTCTGTGTCTGACCCCGGGAGTGTGTGATGGGACGGTGTGGAGGGAGTTTCACTCTGTGTCTGACCCCGGGAGTGTGTGATGGGACGGTGTAAAGGGAGTTTCACTCTGTGTCTGACCCCGGGAGTGTGTGATGGGACGGTGTAGAGGGAGTTTCACTCTGTGTCTGACCCCGGGAGTGTGTGATGGGACGGTGTGGAGGGAGTTTCACTCTGTGTCTGACCCCGGGAGTGTGTGATGGGACGGTGTGGAGGGAGTTTCACTCTGTGTCTGACCTCAGGAGTGGGTGATGGGACGGTGTGGAGGGAGTTTCACTCTGTGTCTGACCCCGGGAGTGTGTGATGGGACGGTGTGGAGGGAGCTTCACTCTGTGTCTGACCCTGGGAGTGTGTGATGGGACGGTGTGGAGGGAGTTTCACTCTGTGTCTGACCCCGGGAGTGTGTGATGGGACGGTGTGGAGGGAGTTTCACTCTGTGTCTGACCCCGGGAGTGTGTGATGATACAGTGTGGAGGGAGTTTCACTCTGTGTCTGACCCCGGGAGTGTGTGATGGGACGGTGTGGAGGGAGTTTCACTCTGTGTCTGACCCCGGGAGTGGGTGATGGGACAGTGTGGAGGGAGCTTCACTCTGTGTCTGACCCCGGGAGTGTGTGATAGGACGGTGTGGAGGGAGTTTCACTCAGTGTCTGACCCCGGGAGTGGGTGATGGGACGGTGTGGAGGGAGATTCACTCTGTGTCTGACCCCGGGAGTGTGTGATGGGACGGTGTAGAGGGAGTTTCACTCTGTGTCTGACCCTGGGAGTGGGTGATGGGACGGTGTGGAGGGAGTTTCACTCTGTGTCTGACCCCGAGAGTGTGTGATGGGACGGTGTGGAGGGAGTTTCACTCTGTGTCTGACCCCGGGAGTGTGTGATGATACAGTGTGGAGGGAGTTTCACTCTGTGTCTGACCCCGGGAGTGTGTGATGGGACGGTGTGGAGGGAGTTTCACTCTGTGTCTGACCCCGGGAGTGTGTGATGGGACGGTGTGGAGGGAGCTTCACTCTGTGTCTGACCCTGGGAGTGTGTGATGGGACGGTGTGGAGGGAGTTTCACTCTGTGTCTAACCCCGGGAGTGTGTGATGGGACGGTGTAGAGGGAGTTTCACTCTGTGTCTGACCCCGGGAGTGTGTGATGGGACGGTGTGGAGGGAGTTTCACTCTGTGTCTGACCCCGGGAGTGTGTGATGGGACGGTGTGGAGGGAGTTTCACTCTGTGTCTGACCCCGGGAGTGTGTGATGATACAGTGTGGAGGGAGTTTCACTCTGTGTCTGACCTCTGGAGTGTGTGATGGGACGGTGTGGAGGGAGTTTCACTCTGTGTCTAACCCCGGGAGTGTGTGATGGGACTGTGTAGAGGGAGTTTCACTCTGTGTCTGACCCCGGGAGTGTGTGATGGGACGGTGTGGAGGGAGTTTCACTCTGTGTCTGACCCCGGGAGTGTGTGATGGGACGGTGTGGAGGGAGTTTCACTCTGTGTCTGACCCCGGGAGTGTGTGATGGGACGGTGTGGAGGGAGTTTCACTCTGTATCTGACCCCGGGAGTGTGTGATGGGACGGTGTGGAGGGAGTTTCACTCTGTGTCTGACCCCGGGAGTGTGTGATGGGACGGTGTGGAGGGAATTTCACACTGTGTCTGACCCCGGGAGTGTGTGATGGGACGGTGTGGAGGGAGTTTCACTCTGTGTCTGACCCCGGGAGTGTGTGATGGGACGGTGTGGAGGGAGTTTCACTCTGTGTCTGACCCCGGGAGTGTGTGATGGGACGGTGTGGAGGGAGTTTCACTCTGTGTCTGACCCCGGGAGTGTGTGATGGGACGGTGTAAAGGGAGTTTCACTCTGTGTCTGACCCCGGGAGTGTGTGATGGGACGGTGTAGAGGGAGTTTCACTCTGTGTCTGACCCCGGGAGTGTGTGATGGGACGGTGTGGAGGGAGTTTCACTCTGTGTCTGACCCCGGGAGTGTGTGATGGGACGGTGTGGAGGGAGTTTCACTCTGTGTCAGACCCCGGGAGTGTGTGATGGGACGGTGTGGAGGGAGCTTCACTCTGTGTCTGACCCTGGGAGTGTGTGATGGGACGGTGTGGAGGGAGTTTCACTCTGTGTCTAACCCCGGGAGTGTGTGATGGGACGGTGTAGAGGGAGTTTCACTCTGTGTCTGACCCCGGGAGTGTGTGATGGGACGGTGTGGAGGGAGTTTCACTCTGTGTCTGACCCCGGGAGTGTGTGATGGGACGGTGTGGAGGGAGTTTCACTCTGTGTCTGACCCCGGGAGTGTGTGATGATACAGTGTGGAGGGAGTTTCACTCTGTGTCTGACCTCTGGAGTGTGTGATGGGACGGTGTGGAGGGAGTTTCACTCTGTGTCTAACCCCGGGAGTGTGTGATGGGACTGTGTAGAGGGAGTTTCACTCTGTGTCTGACCCCGGGAGTGTGTGATGGGACGGTGTGGAGGGAGTTTCACTCTGTGTCTGACCCCGGGAGTGTGTGATGGGACGGTGTGGAGGGAGTTTCACTCTGTGTCTGACCCCGGGAGTGTGTGATGGGACGGTGTGGAGGGAGTTTCACTCTGTGTCTGACCCCGGGAGTGTGTGATGGGACGGTGTGGAGGGAGTTTCACTCTGTGTCTGACCCCGGGAGTGTGTGATGGGACGGTGTGGAGGGAATTTCACACTGTGTCTGACCCCGGGAGTGTGTGATGGGACGGTGTGGAGGGAGTTTCACTCTGTGTCTGACCCCGGGAGTGTGTGATGGGACGGTGTGGAGGGAGTTTCACTCTGTGTCTGACCCCGGGAGTGTGTGATGGGACGGTGTGGAGGGAGTTTCACTCTGTGTCTGACCCCGGGAGTGTGTGATGGGACGGTGTAAAGGGAGTTTCACTCTGTGTCTGACCCCGGGAGTGTGTGATGGGACGGTGTAGAGGGAGTTTCACTCTGTGTCTGACCCCGGGAGTGTGTGATGGGACGGTGTGGAGGGAGTTTCACTCTGTGTCTGACCCCGGGAGTGTGTGATGGGACGGTGTGGAGGGAGTTTCACTCTGTGTCAGACCCCGGGAGTGTGTGATGGGACGGTGTGGAGGGAGTTTCACTCTGTGTCTGACCCCGGGAGTGTGTGATGGGACGGTGTGGAGGGAGTTTCACTCTGTGTCTGACCCCGGGAGTGTGTGATGGGACTGTGTGGAGGGAGTTTCACTCTGTGTCTGACCCCAGGAGTGTGTGATGGGACGGTGAGTGAAGGATCCTTCTGCTGTCCCTTTGCTCGATCTGCTGAGTTTTCTCATTGTAGAATAGGGGACTTAGGCCTGGAGTCACACACACTTCCTTTCCTTGTATTTCAGTGTGGCATCACAATCTCAGGAGTCTGGGAATTCTGCCAATGGAATGGAGGAGGAATATCTGAAATGCAGGAGGAGATGGGAGTCAAAGATATGCAACCTCATGTGAGATGCTGTCTCCCCAGTCAATGGGAGCACTCTCTGTGAAAACATTTTCCCAATGTGGAACATTGTGAGCTGACTGGATCCTCTGTGGAGAAGAGCCTCAACATCTCGTCATGTCATTGGGTTGAGATATCTGTTCTCCTGACCTCCCACTGTTCTAGCTCTGGCCACTCGCTCAGGGAGCCTCAGACCCTGGCTGCTCAGTCTGACCCCTACATTGTCTTCTCTGGTCAATCGGTACTAACCCCTGACCTGGGGCTAGTTAGTGACCCTTAACCCCAGCCTTTGACATCAGTCAGTTTTTCCTGACTTTATTCTGGGGTCAGTCAGGGACTCTTGACCCTCTCAGGTGTCAGTGCCCCTGACCCTGACCTCTGGGTTGAGGATCAGAGTTAAAAGCTGTGAACTGGTTTCCCTCGAGCCTTTCCCACCAGACTGTGGCAGTGTCTTTCCCCATTGTGTGGGGGCTAAGAGCAGGTTACACCCTTCAGTGACCATGGGTCCTGGGGGAGGGATACTACCTTCCGGCACATGGTGGGATGTGGGCAGAGAAACAATGGGTGCTGAAAGCAGCCAGGATAGTTTTGATGCTGGGCCAGATTGTTGTCCTGTCCATGTTCTTGTTTCAGCCTCAGCATTCGGGATCAGACTGAGGATGGGGTGTGCTGGGAATAGTCACTACACTTTTCCAACTTTATCCTGCATTAATCTTTTATAATTTTTGTAAGTTGTGACTAACTTTGTTGTTTAAAAAAATCAGAAGTATTTTATTTTTATAAATCTGCTAATCCTCGACCTATTTTACACGTCTCTAAGTTTTTGTTTGTGAATGCTGGTTGTCCTGTCAGCCCAAGCTGTTTGGATTTGCAGACACTTCTGCACTTGAAATGTGTTGGGTTTTATTGTGTGCACCCTCCCAGCAGATGAAGAAGCCATTCAGCCCATCGTGTCTGTGTCAGCCCTTTGTAGGAGTTCCCTGCTCGAGCTCTTACCACATCCCAAGAATTTTCAAGTATCCTAGATTCACCATTCACTTACTGGCTCCTGCCCCACGTCTCTCCACATGGGCTAACTCCCTTCACTATCAATCCTGTTGCAGGTTTTCAACCCAAAAGATCAACAACTGCTTACCTTCACAGATGTGGCTTCACCCACTGAGTTCTTCCTGCAATTTGCTTTTATTTTTGCTGCAGATTCCAGCATCTGCTGTCTCCCGTGTCTCCATGTAGAGAGTCACTGAGTCACACAGTATGGAAACAGACCCTTCAGCCCAACCCATCCCTGCTGACCAGTATTTCCATCTAAGCTTGTCCCAGTTGCCTGCATTTGACCCATATCCTACTAAACCCTTCCTATCCATATACCTGTCCAAGTGTCTTTTAAATATTGTTAATGTACTTGCCTCAATCCCTTCTTCTGGCACTTCGTTTCATATACTGACCACTCCCGGGTGAAAAAGATTACCCTCAGGTTCCTATTAAATCTCCCCTCTCTCACTTTAAATGTGTCCTCTGGTTCATGACTTAGCAATCCTAGAAAAAAAAGACTGTGCATTCTATCTCTGCCCTTCATAAATTTACACACCTCAGTTTCGTAGTCTCCAATGAAAGAAGTCCAAACCTACTCAACCTCTCTCCATAACTCAGTCCTCGCAACATCCTGATAAATGTCTTCTACACCCTTTCCCAGTTTTACGTATTCCACCTTTTTTAGAAACATAGAAAACCTACAGCACAATACAGGCCCTTCGGCCCACAAAGTTGTGCTGAACATGTCCCTACCTTAGAAATTACTAGGCTTACCTATAGCCCTCTATTTTACTAAGCTCCATGTACCTACCCAAAAGGACCCTATCATATCCGCCTCCACCAGCATTGTCAGCAGCCCATTCCACGCACTCACCACTCTCTGAGTAAAAAAACTTACCCCTGACATCTCCTCTGTACCTACTCCCCAGCACCTTAAACCTGTGCCCTCTTGTAGCAACCATTTCAGCCCTGGGTAAAAGCCTCTGACTATCCACATGATCAATGCCTCTTACTATCTTATACACCTCTATCAGGTCATCTCTCATTCTCTGTCGCTCCAAGGAGAAAAGGCTGAGTTCATTCAATCTGCTCTGCACACTTTCTATAGCTTCCACATCCTTTCTGTAGAGAGGTGACTAGAACTGAGCACAGTACTCCAAGTGGGGTCTAACCAGGTCCTATATAGCTGCAACATTACCTCTCGGCTCCTAAACTCAATCCCACGATTGATGAAGGCCAATGCACTATATGCTTTCTTAACCACAGAGTCAACCTCCACAGCAGCTTTGAGTGTCCTATGGACCCGGACCCCAAGATCCCTCTGATCCTCCACACTGCCAAAAGTCTTACCATTAATACTATATTCTGCCATCATATTTGACCTACCAAAATGAACCACTTCACACTTACCTGGGTTGAACTCCATCTGCCACTTCTCAGCCCAGTTTTACATCTTATCAATGTCCCATTGTAACCTCTGAAAGCCCTCCACACTATCCACAACACCCCCAACCTTTGTGTCATCAATAAGTTTACTTCCTCATCCAGGTTATTTATAAAAATCACGAAGAATAGGGGTCCCAGAACAGATCCCTGAGGCATTCCACTGGTGACCGACCTCCGTGCAGACTATGACCCATCTGTGGACAAGCCAGTTCTGGATCCACATTTTTATTCAACTTTTTGGGATCTGGACATTGCTGGCCGGCATTTATTACCTGTTCCTTAGCGCCAGCATTTATTGCCCATCCCTAACCACCAGCATTTATTACCCATCCCTAATTGCCCTATCAGAGGGTGAAATTGAACTGCCATCTTGAAGCCCTGCAGTCAGTGAATGAAAGATAATTTTGCAAAGACAGTTCAAGCATTTAAATCCAATTATAGTAAAGGAATGGTGGATTATATTTGCAGGCTTGGATGGCAGAGGGTGTTGTTCCTCTGTGCCAACTGAGGCTCCCTCTCTCTTCCACATGGGACATGGTAGCTGCATTGTACACCATCTACAAAACATGTGGCAGTTAGGGTACCCCAGCCCAGGCAGGAGCTCAGACTGACAGGGGTCATCGCTTTAACTGTGAATGGGTGTCCCATGAGATCATAAGACTGTAGCAGGACGGAACGAGACCAGCTGTTTCAGGGGCGTATGGGAAATGGGAGGTCTCGGTTTGCGGTTGGTGAGCGTGGCAGTGATAAAAACAAAACATTCTAACTCCCAAGGCAAGTAGTGTGATCACACTGAAGAAGTTTGCAGAATTCAGAGTCCGATTCTTTATCAGTGTCTTAAATGACAGGACATCCTGATGAGGATCTTGGCCCGAAACATCAGCTGTTTATTCCCCACCACAGATGCTGCTTCTCTTGCTGAGTTCCTTCAGCACTGTGTGTGTGCATTGCTCAAGATTTCCAGCATGTGCAGAATCTCTCATGTTTGTGTTGTGGAAATTGTTGTTCTGCAGCAGCGGTACAGTGCAAAGACATAAAATTACTATGTTACTACATAATACATGATGCAAGAAAGAGGAACAGCAAGGTAGTTTTCATGAACTGTTGAGAAATCTGACAGCAGAGGCATGCCTTCAGGCTGTTGTTCCTCCTCCCCGATGGTTGTAATGAGAAGTGGGCATGGCCCAAATGATGAGGTCCTTAATGGCTTCTCAGCCATTCTATTCATTCTGGCCACATTGAGATTCACCAGAAACTGCTGGAAACATTCAGCAGGTCAGGCACAGATGCAGGCCCTCTGTCCCACCATGTCCATGCTGACCTTCCAGTACTGCTCTAGTTCCGTTGCCCTGCACTCGGTCTATATCCTCTTCTGCCTCCATGATTTAGGTGCTTGTCCAGATATGTCTTCAATGAAAATCAAAGTGGAGTTTATTGTCACATGCACAGGTAGGTACACATGTACACACAGGTGCAATGGAAAACTTACTGCAACAGCATCAGAAAAGCAGCAAGAAAAACATAAACTACAGATAAATTATATAAACTATTTTAGAATTAGAACAAAAAGAAACAGTCCATTGAAATGCAAAGTGGTCACAGTGTTGCTGTACTGAGACAGTGATTAGGGTTGTGATGGTCGGTTCAAGAACCGAATGGTTGAAGGGAAGTAGCTGTTCCTGAACCTGGTGATGTGGGGCTTCAGGCTTCTGTACCTTCTGCCTGATGGAACCTGCAAAAACATGGCATGGTCCAGTTAGTGGCAATCATTTGATGATGAATATAGCCTCCTGTAGATACTACTGATGGTGTGGTGGGATGTGCCCCATCCTCTATTCTCTGAAGTTCCTTGTGTGTTTGCACATTTGAAATGTTTTGAGTCTCTGCCAGCACTATCCCTTCAGGCAATGTGTTCCTGACAGCAACCAACCCTCACCCTGCTCACCCAACCAGAAATTCCTCCTCAGGTCTCCTCAAAATACCTCACCTTAGACTCATCTCCTGTGCAGCCTCTCCACGTATCAGAACAATGGCCTTTCATCAGCACAAACATGGCAAGGAGGCAATGTGTTTCAGCTTGCAGAGAAGGGTTGGGGTGAAGAAGAGGGAATGTGTGTGACAGGGTGGAGTGAAAACAAATAACAGGTATTGTTAACTGCAAAGGGGAATAGTGAAGTGGAACAGGCAGCATCCGTGGAGAAAATCTCCCCTCATCAGGTCCGCTGCGCCAGGGAATCAGGTGCCGACCCAGATATCCGATGAACGCAGTGAGAGTTTCCGGCATGCTCTGCGAATAGCAGGATCGTCCAAATGACTTTTATAAACACGAGATTTTCCAACATTTTGTCAGTGTTACCGCCCCCAAACATAGTACATTTTAGTTGACCTTCCTTAGATGTTTCAGGAATTCATAATAAATTTTCCAAAGGACTGGGTAAAGCTCTTTAGAACATGGGGGGACTTTATGGAGGGACCAAGATATCGGTGGAGGCCAAGTCGTTGGATGTACTTAAGGCAGAGATTGATAGTTTCTTGATTGGACATAGCATCAAAAGTTTCAGGGAGAAGGCTGGGAAATGGGGTTGAGGAAGACCATAGAAGCATAGAATACTACAGCACAGTACAGGCCCTTCAGCCCTCCATGTTGTGCCAACCCATATAATCCTTAAAAAAAGTACTAAACCCACACTACCCCATAACCCTCCAATTTTCTTTCATCCATGAGGCTCTTAAATACTCCTAATGTTTTAGCCTCCACCACCATCCCTGGCAAGTCATTCCAGGCACTCACAACCCTCTGTGTAAAAAAACTTACCCCAGATGTCTCCCCTAAACTTCCCTCCCTTAATTTTCTGGTGTTTGCTATTGGTGCCCTGGGAAACAGGTACTGACTATCCACCCTGTCTATGCCTCTCATAATCTTGTAGACCTCTATCAAGTCCCCTCTCATTCTTCTACGCTCCAAAGAGAAAAGTTCCAGCTCTGTTAACCTTGCTTCATAAGACTTGTTCTCCAAACCAGGCAACATCCTAGTAAATCTCCTCTGCATCCTCTCCATAGCTTCCACATCCTTCCTATAATGAGGTGACCAGAATTGAACACAATACTCTAAGTGTGGTCTCACCAGAGATTTGTAGAGTTGCAACATGACCTCTCTACTCTTGAACTCAATCCCCCTATTAATGAAGCCTAGCATCCCACAGGGCTTCTTAACTACCCTATCAACCTGTGCAGTGACCTTGAGGGATGTTTGGATTTGAACCCCAAGGTCCCATACTCTTAAGTAACTGACCATTAATCCTGTACTCAGTTTTCTGGTTTGTCCTTCCAAAATGCATCACCTCACACTTACCTGGATTGAACTCCATCTGCCATTTTTCTGCAGCCCGTCTATATCCTCTTGTAACCTTCGACCACCTACAGCTCCATCCACAACTCCTCCAATCTTCGTGTCATCCGCAAGCTTACTCACCCACCCTTCCGCCTCTACATCCAGGTCATTTATGAAAATCATAAATAGCAAGGGTCCCAGTACAGATCCCTGCGGCACTCCACTAGTCACTGACCTCCAGGCAGAATACTTTCCTTCCACAACTACCCTCTGCTTTCTTCCTTTAAGCCAATTTTTTATCCAAACAGCCAAGGTTCCACTTATCCTATGCCTCATGACTTTCTAGATGAGTCTTTCATGAGGGACCTTGTCAAATGCTTTGCTAAAGTCCATGTAGACCACATCCACTGCCCTACTCTCATCAAGTTCTTTTGTTACCTCTTCAAAACACTCAATCAGGCTCGTGGAGCATGATCTTCCCTTCACAAAGCCATGTTGACTATCCATGAGTAGACTGTACTTCTCCAAATGCTTGTAGATCCTATCCTTAAGAATCCTTTCCAGTAGTTTGCATACCACTGACGTAAGACTCCCCGGTCTATAGTTCCCAGGTTTCTCCCTATTACCTTTTTTAAACAACGGAACTACATTTGCCATTCTCTAGCCCTCCAGCACTTCCCCTGCAGCCAAAGAGATTCAAAGATCATAGCTAATGCTCCTGTGATCTCTTCTCTCAATTCCCACAACAACCTGGAGTGTATCATATCCATCGCTGGGGATTTATCAATCTTAATGTTTTTAAGAAGATCCAGCACTTCTTCTTCCTTAATCTCCACATTGTCCAGCACACAGGCCCGCTCTACTTCGACCTCATCCTGATCAAGATCCTTTTCACTTGTGAATACTGAAGCAAAGTATTCATTTAGGACCTCCACAACCTGTTCCACCTCCAGGCACTTGTTGCCCTCTTTATCCTTTAGCGGTCCCACATTCATTCTCATCATCCTCCTGTTCTTCACATATGCATAGAACACCTTGGGGTTCTCCTTAATCCTACATGCCAAGCCCTTCTCATGCCCCCTTTGAGCTCTCTTAAGTCCTTTCTTTAGCTCCTTCCTGGCTACCCTATATTTTTCATAAGCCTTCCCGCTTCTTATATCTAACATATGCTTCCTTCTTCCTCTTGATGAGTTGCCTCACATGTTTTGTCGGCCAAGGTTCCCTTTTCCTACCATCTTTTCCTTGCCTCAGTGGGACAAACCTATCCTGAACCCAGCTCAAGTGGTCCCTAAACTTCTCCCACATTACTTCTGTGCTTTCCCCTTTGATTATCTGTTTCCAATTTACTCTCGCTAGTTCCTGCCTCATCCCTTCAAAGTTAGCCCTTACCCATCAGGAGATAGAAAAAAATGGGCCAGATGTCTTAATTCTGCTTCCATGTCTTATTGTGTTGTGTATTTAATATTTCAATAATATTTCAGTAACCTTGCCTCCAAAAGACAACAACCTTGTTTGGAGGTTTGTTAGCCCCAATAACCAGGAAAGCTACATTGGCTAGAATCAGGACATTATGCTCTAGCTCTTGGTAGGGTCACCCAGGTCAAAGGGTAGAGGCCAGACTAAGAGAGGTCCACTGGGCCTACAGGTTCAAGGTTCAGCTCAGGGCTAACAACTCTGACTAGTAAAAAAAAATTGTTATGGAGACAGCAATGAAGAATCTTATATCTGTGTGCGACAGTATGAACAGACAGAGACGGAGGACCTTCAGTTCTGCCCTAAAGGCAGCAGCAGAATGGGCAGTGGGATTGTATTTATATTGGTTGATTAAGCATTTTTGTTCATTTTAATAATCAGTTACCAGTTATATGTAAAATACATTAATTACATATCATGCTACCACTTGATACGTACTTAAAGTAAACTCAAAGTTAGACCTGCATTCCTTTACCAAATGTTTAATTGTTGAATTCTGATATCCACAGAGTGGGATCAAAATTGTGAATTTTTATAATCCAGGTCAGGAACTGCCTGTAGGAGGGTTGTGGAGAATGTTGGGAAATTATTCTGGTAAAATTATTTTTTGTGGTGACTTTAATGCACATATTAGTTTGTGGGGCTGTAGATGCTAATGGTGCAGTAATAGACAAGTTTTTGGAAGAATACGATTTAGTTTGTTTAAATGACAGAAGGAAAACAAGGCTAGATATTACCAAAGGTGGGGTTTCTTGTCTGGACTGGACTCTTATCTCTGCTATACTTGCTGGACTTAGTAGTTGGGATATAATGACTAGTTGTATGAGGAGTGATAATTCAGTCTTGAGTATTTTAAGGATCAGGTTCTCTGTCAGAATTTGGATTCTAGTACTAAATGGTGTCTTTAGAGGGAAAACTGGGGAATAATTGCTGTTGTGTGAAAAATCATTTGATCAGTGGTCTCTAGGTGGTACCATAGAAGAAGACTATAAGAGTATAATTTCTAGTTTGTGTGGGGCGTCAAGCTATTCCTTGGTGTCTAGGAGAGCTGGAAAGAAATGCGTTCCTTGGTGGACTCAGGAATGTACAGAGGCCATCAGAGACCAGAGACAGGTATTTCACATTTTGAAATGTAGATTAATGCAAGAAGCCTTGCTGAACTTTCAGAAGAGCCATAGCAAGGGGAGTTATTAGGAATGCTAAAAGGTCGGCTTGGAGAGGACTTTGCTCATGGAGTGGGAGGGAAATTGGCGTGACAGTGGTGTGGAGAATACTGAAGAAAATGAACGGTGTCAGAGGTTATCACCAGATTCCAGTGTTAGTGCAGAATGGAAATTTGGCTGCAACGGGCACAGAAAAGGAAAATGTCTCATGTTTGCAAAGATACATAGATTAGACAAGTTAGGAGATGAGTATATTAAAAGATGAGAGTGTATTTTGATGGACAATGGGAATATTGAGAAACAGGAAATGTTTGGGTGTGCCATAACAATGATTTTACATTGGTTGAACTGAAATTTTCTATCAATAGTGTGAGTACTACAGCCCCAGGACAGGATACGGTTAACTGTCATATGTTCCAGCATCTGCCTGGGACAGTCCTAAAGAAGTTGCTTGAGTTTATAATAAGGTCTGGAAGCAAGGAATGCTCCCAGGAAATTGGAAAAGGTGCTGTGGTGTTGCCCATTGTTAAACCTGGGAAGGATCTGATGCTGCCAAGTAGCTACAGGCCTATTGCTCTGAACTCTTCACTATGTAAAATAGTGCTGAAAATGATAGTAATAAGGCTGATATTTGGTGAAGAGAGAATTTCTTAGTCACTACAAATATGAGTTTCGTATTGGGAGATCTACATACGATGCCTTTGAACTATTGGCCTCTACTTCCTCAGGAGTCTGCGGAGGTTTGGCAAACTTCCATGGATGTGTGCTGGAAAGAGTGCAGACTGGCTGCGTTATGGACAGATATAGGAATGCCTTTGAGTAGAAAACCCTACAAAAGGTAGTGGATTCAGCCCAATATATCAGAGGTAAAACCTTCCCAACCATTGAGAACATCCACGTGGAACATTGCCATAGAAAAGCAGCATCCATCATCAAAGATCCTCACCACACAGGCCATGCTCTTTTCTCACTGCTGCCATCAGGTAAAAGGTACGGGTGCCTCAGGACTCACAGCACCAGATTCAAGAACAGTTTCTACCCCTCAGCCATCAGACTCCTGAACAAAAGGGGATAGTTACACTCACTCTGTTATATTGTTAATTCATGCTCGTTACTTATTTATTTATAATCTGCATTTGCACAGTTTATTTACAGTTTACAGTTCCTGATGTTTACAGATCCTGTTTACAGTTATTGTTCTATAGATTTGCTAAGTATGCCGCAGAAAAAGAATCTCAGGGTCAAATTTCACTTTGAACTTTGATATTCAGAAACCTTTTACAGTAAAAGAATCAGTAGTTGCAGTGTTTCTGGAGATAAGAAAGACTTATGCCATGGAGGGAGGGACCTTTGATTAAATTCAGTGAACTTGGTATTGGTGGGAGGCTTTATAACTGGGTTTTGGATTTTTTGTTTGGCTGGTCATTTAAAGTGAGGGTGGGTGAAGAAGTGTCATTAGAGTTTGTGGTGGATAATGGGACTTCCCAGGGCAGTATTTGTCCAATATTGTTTAATCTGATTGTTAATGTTTTTTTTGATGGTGTTGGGCCTGGGTTTGGTTTGGTGTTTTATGCTGAAGATGGTAAAGGGATTGTAATACTGTCTATGTGGTAAGATCTGTATAGACAGCAATGGAAGTGTGGTCTTTGGGCCAGGGTTTTAAAATTTCTGTTTCTAAATCAAGATATACAGTTTTTACTCAGAAACATAGTGTGGATTATAGTTACCCTACTAAGTGTGTGTGTTCGCTGTCTAGGGTTCCCGTCTTTATGGCTGGATGTGAGACTGACTTTGAGAACGCATGTAAAGTTTTTGGAGGTTAAATGTAAGCAGGTCATTAACTTTATGTGCTGTGTGGCTGAGTATGACTGGGGAGCTTCTAGTGGTGTTCTATTGACAATTTATTGCACTTTAATACAATCTTGTCTGGACAATGGTTATGGGGAGGCAGCTCATTCAGTTTTATAGAGGTTGAATGTCCTACAGGCCAGGGCACTTAGAATCTGTATTCCGGACCACACTAAGAGATGCACTGGGGGTTGAGCTAGGTGAGATGCCTCGATCTGCAGAGAGAACAACAGAGCCTTGCAGACTGGACTTCTGTGGCAGGGTGGGGACATCCCAGTTAACATATTTTCTTTTAATAGATTGTTAGGAATCTACTAGCAGAGTTGGTAAATGTTTTGTTGGATAATTAGGGAATATGTGTGGGTGTATGGTCTTGAGGATTTGCGATTAGCCCAACAGTGGTCTAGCCGGGAGTTCCACTATGGAAATTTACAGATGTGGGAATAGATTCATCGTTACTGGAGGATATACAGGGTTTTGTGGGTAACCATATAACAATTACAGCATGGAAACAGGCCATCTCGGCCCTTCTAGTCCGTGCCGAACACTTACTCTCACCTAGTCCCACCTACCTGCACTCAGCCCATTACCCTCCATTCCTTTCCTGTGCATATACCTATCCAATTTTACTTTAAATGACAATACCGAACCTGCCTCTACCACTTCTACTGGAAGTCCATTCCACATAGCGACGATTCTCTGAGTTAAGAAGTTCCCCCTAGTGTTACCCCTAAACTTTTGCCTCCTAACTCCCAACTCATGTCCTCTTGTTTGAATCTCCCCTACTCTCAATGGAAAAAGCCTATCCACTTCAACTCTATCTATCCCCCTCATAATTTTGATAGGTGCTGAAACCCAGGTAACATTCTAGTAAATCTTCTCTGTCCTCCCTCTATTTTGTTGATATCTTTCCTATAATTTGGTGACCAGAACTGTACACAATACCCAAATTTGGCCTTGTACAATTTTAACATTACATCCCAACTCCTATACTCAATGCTCTGATTTATAAAGGCCAGCATACCAAAAGCTTTCTTCACCACCCTATCCACATGAGATTCCACCTTCAGGGAACTATGCACCAGTATTCCTAGACCACTCTGTCCTACTGCATTCTTCAATGCCCTACCATGTACTATGTATGTCCTATTTTGATTAGTCCTACCAAAATGTAGTGAGAGGATGTCTGGTCATTTACAGCACAAGTATTTTTCTGTTTTGTCTATCTTTACAAATCGTACTAAAGACCCAGTTATTAACTGGGTGGGCTCTGGGATATTTATCCCTTGGTTTAATGTTGAGCTGTGGAAAAGGCTGACAGATGGGTTGTATTTACTAATACAGCAGAACTTATGGTCGTTATCATTATGATTAGTTTGCAATGGGTCGAACAAGTGAAGCCAAATAGAGTCGTCATCTGCTTAGATTCTGAATCGGTACTGAGTTCGGAATCGAGGTATTCAAGGAGAACTGATCTGTAGATGGAAGTCTATTTTACTTATATGTTCTGGAGAGTGCAGGAATTGTAGCACAGTTTTGTTGGGTACCTACACTTTGGGTGTATCGGCTAATGAACGTGGCTGATGTAGCAATACAACTACTTAATAAGTCAGAAGTAGATGTTATAGTTAACTGAGGAAGTGTGAAGCCAAATCTTGTATTAGGTTGGTTGGGATTAGAAAATGGCAGAATTTGTGGGATAGGAATGGGACAGGGAGGTGTTTATATAATCTGGTTCCGTTAGTTCAGAGGAGGCACTGATCATGACGTGCCACCGATTTTCGTTAGAACGCAGGAAGCTGTTTAGGCAATTATTGGGTATATCTAGGGTGTCTCGGCTGCGGGATATTCTGCCACTTGAACCAGGAATAGTCGGACCCGGTGATCTTTTTCATTAATGTAAGTTTGGGAGGCAGGACCTGATCCCTCTCATGGCTCCTGTCATATTCCATGACAGTAGGTGGCACTAATGCACTTCCTGATAAGTGCGAGTCGCCATTCGCACAAAAGACTTTCCTTCCCAGACTCCCGCCCCTGAGTTAATGTTCTGAAGTTATAAAACAAGAGCAGGTACAGAAAGACCTACTCTGCCACCACCGAAATCTCGTCACTAGGACAGCAACCTTACTGTTTACTGTGCTGCGCTTTACTACATGCATTTTGAATTATATTTTAATAACTTATGGTATATTTTGGCTTATGTGCTGTGTGATACACGGTGGTCCAGACGAACGTTGTTTCGTTTGGTTGTAAATAGGGACGGTCAGATGACAACAAACTTGAACTTGACCTGAGCCCTTGTAGGCAGAGATCGCAGTCCGTGGGTGCGGCGAAGAACAGACACCGCCCTCGGTCCGGTCGGTCGGACAGTTGCCGCTGTTCGCTGTGGGGTGGGGTGCGGTGAGAAACGTCCTCTGTCCAAGGCCACCGAAGGTCTCAGAGCCGCTGGGGAGTCACTGATCCTTTGTGTCCTTCAGGCATTTAAGGGATTGATCCCTCCTCTTCGACTCTCCCATTGGTTTTACTAGGCACATTCTGCAAATTGATTAGGCGCTCTACATGTCAATCACAAGGAGGGGGCGGAGCTTTGCCGCGCCATTGGCTGGTTTTCTTTCAACCCGACTACAGATGGAAACGATGCGTTACCAAGGCGCAGAGTATTCTCCCTCTAGTTCAAGCATTATGCTCAACGATGGGCTTATTCGCTCTTTCAACCTTGCCTTTTCTTCCATCCATTTGGGTGTCTGTTCCATTACAGATTCTGTTACTATCCATTGTCACTCCCTGTTTACATTAAAATTTGGATGAGGTTGAATCCAATTGGGTAACCTGGGGAGGCTTATGCAGCTCCTCATTGGTCAGTTCTGCTGTCCGTCTGTCCTTTCTCATTTTTGATTGGAAGTTCTTTGAGCGACAGGCCTGGCGTGCCTTGTGATTGGTGCAGGGGCGACACGGAGGGCGGTTCAGAACTGCGGCGAAGAGCGGCCGAGGTGAGAGGCTTCGGGCCTGGAAAGCACTCCCCTCTCGTGGTCCGGCACCCGGGACACTAGCAGGCCAACTGAACGCGGAGGCGAGGGTAGTTTGACCGGAACAAGGGATTAGTGGGCCGGGGGTGGGGTGGGGAGGTGTTTGGAAGGGTTGTGGGATTGGGGAGAGCATTGAGAGAGGTGAGCTTGGGTATGGGGGTGGAGTGGGGAATGGGAGGGTAGTATGGGGTCGAGGAGGCGAGAGAGGGGTGAAGTTGACTAGCAGGAGGAAGAAAGAGGGTATTGGGTGAGGTAGGCATGTGGGAAGGTAAGACGAACCTGGAGTGTGGGGGGTGGTGGTATTGCGGTGTGACTGCGTGGGCGGTAGTGGTGGTCTGAGACTGGGGAGCAGGGGTATAAGGAATACAGTGAGCTTGGAGGTGGGGTTGGACAGGCGGGGTGTTTTGGCGATGAGCCAGGGGCTGGTTCAGCCACTCAGTTCTGAGGCGGTCCGGGGTTACTGGGAGGCTGTGAGTTTGGACTCCACCACATTCACTCGCCTCTGGCAAAACTCCGGATGGGAGATGTGTGTCCCAGTACAAAATGGGGCAATGGGAGTAGAAGGATATTCAGGCCCTCAACTGATCTGCTTCAATAAAACCGATTGTTCTTCCCTCCTCCCGCCTGCACTGACCCCATATCCATCAGTACACCTCATTTCTCAGCATTCATCCATCCCCGGGAATCTCCAGAGCAACTCTAGCCTCTGGGGAAGAGAATGTGAAGCATTTATTGACCCTTGACTATCAGCCTCTCGTTCTGAGTCTGTGAGCCTTAGTTGTAGACCACTAACCATTTGTTTGCATCCATCCTGTTAAGCCTTGTACAATTTCTGTATGTTTTAATGACATCACCTCCCATACTTAGTGTAAAAGACTATAGAACTTTTATCAGGCAGGTAGGGTACATCTAGAGTAACGTACACAGTTATGGTCCCCTAACCTATGAAAAATGCAGAAAGCATTGGAAGCTGCCCAAACTATGCTCTCTTACTGCTACTGCCATTTGGGAAGGAGGTTCAGCAGCCTTGGGTCCCACACCACCAGCTTCAGGAACAGTTATTCCCCTTCGACCATTGGGCTCCTGAACAGGCATGAATAACTTCACTCACCTCAACACTGAACTGATTCTATAAGTTATGGATCCACTTTCAAGGACTCGTGTTCTCAGTATTATTTATTTATCATTATTTGTTTTTTATTTTGGTTTGCATTTGCAGTTTGTCTTTTGCACATTGGTTGTCTGTCTTTAGTTGGATTTTCATTGATTCTATTTCTCTGTTCTACTGTATGCCTGCAACAAAATGAACCTCAAAGTGAGGAATAGTGACACACAAGTACTTTGATAATAAACTTACTTTGAAAAGAGATTTCCCCAGTCTAATCCCTGGGGTGAGAGGGTAGTCCTGTCAAGAGCAGTTGGATAGTTTAGGTCTGTTTCCCTTGCTGTTTAGAAGAATGAGAGGTGATCCAAGGGTACGCGTTATATTGGAGGGATAGAAAGGCAGGCAGAGGGAGTGGTGTGGCTTTACTGATAAAGAATGGCATCAAATCAGTAGAAAACTGTTACATAGGATCAGAAGATGTTGAATCCTTGTGGGTTGAGTTAAGAAACTGCAAGGGTCATAGGAAATAGAAAAGGCGAGTCAAAAGGGCAATGTTGTGGTTGTCATGGGAGATTTTAACATGCAGGTCGATTGGGAAGATCAGGTTTATTGAAAGCCTAAGAGATGGCTTTTCAGAGCAGTTTGTTATTGAGCCTACTAGGGGATCAGCTATACTGGATTGGGTGTTATGTAATGAACTGGAGGTGATTAGGGAGCTCAAGGTAACATAACCCTTAGGAACCAGTGATCACAATATGATTGTGTTCAACTTGAAATTTAATGGGGAGAATGTGCGGTCTAATGTAGCAGGATTTCAGTGGAGTAAGGGAAATTACAGTGGTACGAGAGAGGAGTTGGCTAAAGTAAACTGGAAGGAGAGTAAACAGTGAGCAGCAAAGGTGTGCATTTCTGGGGAAAATGAGGAAGGTGCAGGGCATGTTATTCCAAAAATGAAGAAATACTCAAATGGTAAAAGAGTACAACCGTGGTTGACAAGGGAACATAGAGCTATTGTAAAACCAAAAGAAAGGGCTTTCAAGAAAGCAAAAGTTAGTGGGAAGATAGGATTGTGAACTTTTTAAAAACCTACAGAGAGCAACTAAAGAAATCATTAGAAGGGAAAAGATGAAATATGAGAGCAAGCTAGCAAATCATATCAGAGTGAATAGTAAAAGTTTTTTCAAGGACCTTAAAAGTAAAAGAGAGAAGAGTAGTAGATATAGGACTGCTAGAAAATGAGGCAGGAGAAATAAAGAGGGGACAAGGAGATGGCCGATAAACTAAATGAGTATTTTGCGTCAGTTTTCACGGTGGAACACTAGCAGTATGCCTGATGCTGTAGTGTGCAAAGGAAGAGAAGTGAGTCCAGTTACTATTACAAGGGAGAAGGTGCTCAAAAAGCTGAAAGACCTAAAGGTACATAAGTCACCTGGACCAGAGGAACAGCACCCTACGGTTCTGAAAGAGGTAGCATTAGAGATTGTGGTGGTATTAGAAATGATCTTTCAAAAATCATTGGGTTCTGGCATAGTGCCAGAGGACTAAAAAATTGCAAATGTTGTGCTCCACTCTTTAAGAAAGGAAAAAGGAAATTATAGACCAGTTAGCCTGACCTCAGTGGTTGGGAAGATGTTGGAGTCAATTGTTAAGGATGAGGTGATGGAGTACTTGGTAACACAGGGCAAGATAGTACAAAGTCAGCGTGGTTTCCTTCAGGGAGAACCCTGCCTGACGAACCTGTTGGAATTCTTTGAGGAGATTGCAAGTAGGATAGATAAAGGGGATGTGTATATTTGGGCTTTCAGAAGGCCTTTGACAAGGTGCCACACATGAGGCAGCTTACCAAGTTAAGAGCCCATGGTATTACAGGAAAGTTACTAATATGGTTAGAGCATGGTTGGCTGATTGGTAGGAGGCAGTGAGTGGGAATAAAAGGTTGGCTGCCAGTGACTATTGGTTTTCCACAGGGGTTGGTGTTGGGACCAGTTCTTTTTATGCTGTATATAAATGATTTAGATGATGGAATAGATGGCTTTGTTGCTAAATTTGCAGATGATACGAAGATTAGTGGAGGGGTCAATAGTGTTGAGGAAACAGAAGGACTTGGACGGATTGGGAGAATGGGCAAGAAAGTGGCAAATGAAATACAGTGTTGGAAAATGCATGGTCATGCACTTTAGCAGTGGAAATAAATGTACAGACCATTTTCTAAACGAGAAGAAAATCCAGGAATCTGAGATGCAGAGGGACTTGTGCACAACATCTGAAGGTTAACTTGCAGATAGAGTTGGTGGTGAGGAAGGCAAATACAATGTTAGCATTCATTTCAAGAGGTCTAGAATACAAGAGGAAGAATGTGATACTAAGGCTTTATGAAGCACTGGTAAGGCCTCACCTTGACTATTGTGAACAATTTTGGGGCCCCTTTTCTGAGAAGAGAGGGTCCAGAGGAGGTTCACAAGGATGATTCTGGGAATGAAAGGGTTATCATACTAGGAATGTTTGATGGCTCTGGGTCTGTACTCACTGGATTTCAGAAGGATGACCGGGGATCTCATCGAAACCTTTCAAATTTTGAAAGGCCTAGACAGAATAGATGTGGAAAGGATGTTTCTCATGGTGGGTGAGTCTAGGACAAGAGGGTACAGCCTCAGGATATAGGGGTGCCCTTTCAAAACAGATCAGAGAAATTTCTTGAGCCAGAGCGTGGTGATTTGGTGGAATTTGGGTGTATTTAAGGCAGAGATTGATAGGTTCTTGATTGGACATGGCATCAAAGGTTATGGAGAGAAGGCCAGGAACTGGGGTTGAGGAGCAGTTTTCAGCTATGATTGAATAGTGGAACAGACTCGATGGACCAGATGGCCTAATTCTGCTCCTATGTCTTATAGTCTTATTCAAACATCCAAGGTCCAAAAGTGCCTTGACGAGGTAGGCATTGTGATGTTTCCATCAGTGGGAGAGTAATAAATAAGGGGACACAGCTACAATATAAAGGGATGGTCGTTTAAAACCAGGATGCATGGAGGCTCAAGAGATTCCACAGATGCTGTAAATCTTGAGCAAAAGACACAATTGCTGGAGGAACTCAGCAGGTCAGGCAGCATCTATGGAGAGGAACAAACAGTTGATATCTGTGGCTGAGACCCTTCATCAGAACTGGAAAGGAAGGAGGTGGATCTCTGCCCACTGATGGTGGTGGTAGCTGGGTCGTTAGGTGTATGTAAAGTGGAAATGGAGTTGCAGGAGGTGAAGGAACTGAGGGGCATAGGGACTGTTACAGCAGACCTACGTAGATCAGTCATCATCATTTTGAGTGGTGGGGCTGCGTGGGCTATCGCTGCTCCTGTTTCCTGCATCCCCTCGTCCCGTCCATCCCTGGGTGGTGGTGGTGCGAGTTACTGAGGGTTTTCACTTCCTGGGAGAAGCTGTGGGATGTCCAACAGAACTGTGACAGTGCCAGGTCTCTCACTGAGCCTGTTCTCTCCCCTCCAGGCTGGCTGTCCCGTGGTAGTTCCTGAATGTTTGGGCTCAGGACCCTCCTAAGCCTTGGCGTGTTCGTCTCGACGCGGCTGGCTGCCCGTGGCTTGAGGCAGGGACTCTCTCGGGGACCAGGCTTCCTCTGCCCTAGAACCCAGTGGCCAGTGATGTCAGGCCAGGGGAACCTCAACTGTCCTGCCCCCAGTGGGAAAGCCCTGAAGTACCTGGGGTAAGTCAGAGCAGGGAGTTGGTCGAGAGAACCTTGGGGAGGGTGGAGGAGTAACTGTGGGCTCTGGTAAACCATCGCAACATTAACCCTTTGGCCCGGAGGATCTGGGATGCCTTGGCTTGGAGGGACAGTGTTTGGAGACCACACTGGGTCCCCTCATCCAGTGAGGAGACATTGTCCAAGCTAGAGATGACCAGACACCATTAGACAATGTCTCCTCCCCTGGATGAGGTTCCCTTGAGTGTAAAAGTGAAAGAAAGATTAGCTTTATTTGTCACATGTATATTAACATGTGAAATGCGCTACTTATGTTGTGCCCCTAGCACAATCCTCTGTCTGTGGGAGGGAACTGGAAGACCCAGAGGAAACCATGAACAATCATGGGAGGAGCATTCAGAACTCCTTACAAAGAGTGGTGGGAATTGAACCTTGATGAGATGGAGCAACTGACCCATCATGGGTGACCCATCCAAGTTCCCCGCCGCACCTGATCATTTGTAATGTCCCCAACAATCTGGTCTTGCCCACACTCCAGGCCAGAGGATCTCACGATTCACCACACCTGATCATTTGTAATGTCCCCAACAATCTGGTCTTGCCCACACTCCAGGCCAGAGGATCTCACGATTCACTGCTCCTGATCTTGTAAAATTCCTTTCCAGCCACTGTGCCTCAGAGGAGGAGGAAGCTGGAGCAGGTGGGTGGATGTGGGGCAAAGTCTAAGATGATGCCAGGTCACCTCCATACAGGGTGAAACAGGGAGATCTGTGACGCTGCCCCCAGAGGGAGCAGTTAAGCATTTATTGGGGGGATGCCATTTTGTGGGGTATAAAGCCATTCAAGTTGACAGACTGGAAGGGCTGAATGGCATGTTGCTGTCCCATGAGCAGGTTCAGTGACTGTGGTGGTCTCCAGGTTATGGCCCCTTTCCCATCCTCGTCCAGTGGTCACCCACTCTGTGGAGGGGTACAACACTGCCCCCTACCCAAACTCCCTTTTGCCACTTGTGGGCAGGGGTGGGGTGTGATTAATGAAGAGTGTGACCTCTCGCCCACAGACAGGAGGAGGCTCAGAACATTGACCAGGAGCTGTTCACCGAGTACCGGTTCAGCGTGGACCAGTTGATGGAGCTGGCAGGTCTCAGCTGTGCCACTGCCATTGCCAAGGTTGGTGTCTGAACATCCCTGGGAAGGGGAGGACTTTGCCCCTGGGTAAACGAACAGCTCATTTGTACATAGACTCCAGGAACCCTGTGTTTTGTGGTAATCTGACCATCCCTGCAGAGAGCATGGAAGGACAGGGGCTGATTACCACTCAGCCCCACCAACTGGGAGTGACAGGCCATATGACACAGGGTTTGAGGGAGTTCCTTCGGATCCCACTTGCTTGGTGCCAGATACTGTTGGGCTGTGCTAGCCCCCGCCAGCGAGTGCAGCCTCACATTGATAGGCAAAACATTGCTGCCCTCTCTCTCTCTCTCATCGTCTTTCAGGCATACCCACTGTCATCGCTACGGAAAGAAAACCCCACTGTGTTGATCGTGTGTGGACCGGGCAACAATGGCGGCGATGGACTTGTGTGCGCGAGGCATCTCAAGCTTTTTGTAAGCACCACACTCCCAGGGTCCTGATGAAGGACCTCAGTCTGAAACATTGACTCCTTACTTCTTTCCATAGATGCTGCCTGACCTGCTGAATTCCTCCAGCATTCTGTGTGTTGGTCTGGATTTCTTGCACCTGCAGAATCTCTTGTGGTTAGACACTGAGCTGTTGTACAGGACACTGACCCATGAGACCACACTCAGAGTGTTATTCTGTATCAGTCACCCTGCTATGGGAATGATGATATTAAACTGCAAAGAGTGCAGAAAAGATTGACCAGGATGCTGCCAGGGCTCAAGGGACTGAGATTGGACCGAATGGGACAAGCTAGAGCTCTGAGATTGTTATTGTGTATGGGTTTGGTCATCAGGTTTTATTTTTGTTATTTTGAAATACAGCCCAACTACACCTTTGTGACCAAATAATCCACTGATCGGTACATCTTTGGGTGTGGGAGCAAACTGCTGCATTCAGAGGAAACTCTCAGTCACAAGGAGAAGATACAAACTGCTTCCAGACAGCAGTGGGAATTGAACCCAGGTTGCTGGTGCTGTAATAGGATTACACTAATTTCTACACTACTGTGCCACCCTAAATATATAACAGAGTTATGTCTATTGAATGGCAAATGACGTGGCAGGGCTGCTGCTCGTTCTAATACTTATCAGACACCTTCTTCATTAGGCCACATGGCCGTCATTACGTTGAAAAGAGTGTAAGGAAGATTTATGAGAATGGTATTGGTTTATTATCACACACACAGTGAAAAGCTTGTCTTGTGTACTGTTCATACAGATCAGATAATGTATTGAGGTAGAATTTGCTGAGACTAGAATTCTGCCTGGTGCAGAGGACAGTCACCAGGATGTTGTCTGAAATGGAAGACTTTAGTTCTGGGGAGAGTTTGGACAGACTGGGACTCATTTTCCTGAGCAACGGAGGCTGAGAGATGGGCTGGTAGAGGTGTGCAATTACTTATACGATTATGAGAAGTTACATAGAATCAATTTCCCACAAAAAAAAACCTGGTAGAAGCTTACGCAATGATGAGAGGCAAAGACAAGGGTAGACAGCCAGGGTGGAAATGTTTAATACCAGAGGGCATGCATTTAAGATGAGGCGGGGGGGGGGGGGGGGAGTTCAAAGGAGATGTGTGGGGCAAGTTTTCTTTTACAGAGTGGTGGGTGCCTGGAATGTGGAACATATGACAGAGATGTTTAAGATGCTGAGAATGCAGAGACATGAAAATTGTGTAGGCAGAAGTGATTAGTTTAATTAGGCATAATTAATTAGTATAACATGGTAGGCTGAAGAGCCTCTTCCTGTGTATAAAAAAAACATGTTTAAGGTGAGAGGAAGATGATTTAAAAAGTATCTGAGGGGTAAATGTTTTACACAGGGTGGCTGATACTCAAACGTGCTGGAATCAAATAATCACTGCATTTAAGATGCATATGGTTCTGGGAGTAGCGCAGATGGGCAGAGAACAGCTTGGACAGGTTCAGCCAAAAGGACTGATTCTGTGATTGCCCTGTGGGGTCAGCCTCACCAACGTATGGAGAAGTGTGTTTGAAAAAGGATCCAGTGTTTTCCCAGCTTGTATAATGAATAAACTCTTCTTGGGCTTCCACCCAGGTACAGGTATCGATTTTAACGAATGTTTCAATGACAAACTCTGCCATCTTCATCACCCTGACGAGGATGGCACAGTTTGTCTTCAAAACGTCGGGTTAAAATTGATTGATACCTGTACCCAGATGGAAGCCTGAGAAGGGTTTGTTCAAGAAGTGTGCTTGTTGCCAATTTTGAGGGCTCTTTAAGGACAGGCTATACATGCTGGTGTTACTGACGTTCTGCAAACAAAGTGGGGGCTTAGTTGGGCAGTGCTTATGCAGCTTGGCCATGAACGGTGGAATAGACTGAATGGGGCTACGTTGCTGTGTACTCTGCTGAGTGGTTCTGCATGACCTTGGCAGGGGCTTCTGCCGTTAATGTGTTATGCCATGCCAATGACTGTTCTCTCCCTGTGCAGGGCTACGAACCGGCCATCTTCTACCCAAAACAGTCCAGTAAGCCTCTCTTCCAGTCACTCACCACACAATGCCAGAAAATGGACATCCCCTTCCTGGCAGAATTCCCATCTGAGGTGAGTCCTGCAACTCCATTGTGAGAATGGGTGTATGACTCGAACCATGTGCAGTTCCTTCCGTAGATCACTGCCTCCTGAATCTGTCTTCATCTCAGCAATCTCCACCCTCTAGCTTCCCAACTCCGGCCATCCCGCATCCCAACCAGAATCCTGATCATTGCAGATCCAGGCCATTCTGGGACCGTTATCCACACCCCCCATGCAGTGGCTCTGTTCCAATTCTCATTTTCTTTTCTACCACTTTACATACCCCCCCAGCACCCACTTTGTGCTTTCCAAAACTGGCTCCCTATCATCCCAACCCCCCCCCCCCCCCACCTGCTCCCCAATCCCTGGGCTACCTGCCCCCAACAATTGCAAACTCCAGGCCTTCCACTGGCTACTGTCTCCACGGTAAAATAATCGTTCTAGACTGCTGATCTTTCCTGAATTTCCCTCTACCCTCCTGTTGCTCTGTGGGAGATGTACTGGTGATGCCCTTCTGTGGGCCATTGATCATGTTGTGGGTCCAATGTGAGCTGTTGTCTGACACACTGCCCATCGCCTAACAGCCTGCCCTTATTGACGAGGTCTACAACCTAGTGGTGGACGCCATCTTCGGGTTCAGCTTCAAGGGTGAAGCCCGCGAGCCCTTTGCCTCCATCCTGACTATACTGGAGGCAGTGACCATCCCCATCGCCAGTGTGGACATCCCATCCGGTGAGTACTACAGCAGCTTCACCTTGCCGTGTGTATGTGTGTGTGGATATATGGGTGGGAAGAGCTGTTGGTGAACAGAAACAGGAGCCCTCTGCGTTACACTACTCAATCCCCAGTGGGGTCCCAGCCAGAAAACTGGGGGCAGCTTCGGGAAGGTCCTTAGGATTTCAAAAACATTCCCAGGGTGAGGTCTTCAGTTCCATAGGTAGGTTGTACTTAAAAACTAGGAACACTAGTAATCCATCTGGCCCATTGAGCCTGCTCTGCCATTCTGAAAGACTGTGGCTGATCTGGCCATGGGCTCATCTCTACCTGCCTTTTCCCCCCACAAACTTGAATTCCCCTGCGATGCAAAAATCTACTGTCTTATATATATTTAATGTAGTAGACTCTACTGTTCCCCTGGGTAGAGAATTCCACAGATTCCCTACTCTTTGGGAATAGCAGTTTTCCTCATCTCTATCCACAATTCTTGAGCTGTGTCTAGTTCCAGTTGGACTTTACTTCTTGTGGAAAGGTAAAAAAACTAAAGGGAGGTGTAATTCAAATCCCTGACAGGTTTTAAGGGATAACAACATTCAAATTCTTAATGGTTTTGAGGGAGTAATAACTTGTTCAAAATTCTGATGAGTGTTTATAACTAGTTCTGGGGAATTTGGTGACACAGGGATGGGGCAAGGGAACAAGAGGGCGGATGATGTTTCTGTACCATGACATCCCAACTCCTATACTTGGTGCCCTGACCAATGAAGGCCAGGATGCTAAATGACTTCTTCACCAACCTGCCTGCGCCTCTTTCACAGAACCATGTACTGTACCTCAGCCCCAAAAACACCCTTCCCAGTGCCCTGCCCTTCCTCGGCCCACCTGCCCAGTTGACCTGGATCGTGCTGTAACCTTGCCTTGTTGACCTGACACTGCCTCCTCTGCCTCTCTGACAGGTTGGAACGTGGAGAAGGGCAACCCACAGGGGATCCAGCCCGACATGCTCATCTCACTCACTGCCCCCAAGAAGGCAGCCAGCCACTTCGCTGGCCGCTACCACTTCCTGGGTGGCCGCTTCGTGCCCGCGGCCCTGGAGAAGAAGTATGGTCTCAACCTTCCAGAGTACCCCAGCACCGATTGCGTCCTGCAGCTGCTGTGACCCCTCTGCTGCAGGGTGATGTGTTTCTGTGGGCAGGTGATCTCGTGCTCACTCCACTGCTGCAGCTGCTACTAGGAATCTGAGCAGATGGAAGCCTCAGGGTACACCATGAATCACAGCACAGCAGACCTTACACCCTGCCAGCTCTCTGAAAGGGTTCTTTGGAATGCTTCTCTCTCTCCAGTGTAGGTCGGACTCCTTGCTGAATGTGGTCCCGCCATCTCCTTGGGCAGAAAATGACTGCATGGAAACGCTCCCCCATCCTCCGCTTCGCTCTCTGCTACCCAGTCCCTGATGAATGTGATCCCACCATCTCCCAGCACGGCAACTAGCTGTGTGGAAATGCTCACCCCATCTTCCCTCTGCTACCCACTCCCTGCTGCCAAAGCAGTTTCCTTGATCATAATCACTGTTTTAAATTTTGTTTTCGTCTCGGAGTTTTAGAGATTTTCACTTCCACCTCATTGCGGAAGTATATCTCCAGGCTTGCTCAGATCCTGCCGGGAGCCCAATGCCCAGAAACACCAGCTAAGATTGTGTCCGATTGGAATGGCGTAACAATCCTACCGGGGAACTGACCGGAGTTCTTCTCACTCTCAGTACTGTGAGGTTTGTTAATGTGGCTGGGGTTTAACATCTCTCTGAAGAACAGCCCTCAGTACATACTGTCCCTTCTTCACAGGAGAACAGTTACGGTGCCAAGGGTTAATCAGGAATGTTTCTCTAGCACAAACAGGAGTCAGACTTTCAGCTACACAATAAAAGGAATGAGTAAAGTTGGTTCAGTTGACTTGAGTTTAATTTCAAACAAGTGGCACTGCCTCTTTGCTATCTGTCCAACCTCCCTGTTTAAGGCAGGGTACTGTAGCTGTCTCCCATCTACCACTGGCTTGCAGTGGCAGATACAGCAGAAAGCCCTGAGGAGCATCAAAAATTAAATGTCACACTATGACCCCAGTGTACTGCTGAGATGGTGTGTGGGAAGTAGCAGCACATCATGTAACAGAAATGCAAAGGCATTCTGTGAACTCTCGGGGTCAGGTGAGAAAGGAACGAGGGGAGCTTATTAGAGAGCCACTCAACAGTTGAAATGTGGAGGTGTAAAGTTCTTTGCCTGTTGTCATGTAGCCATTGATATAAAGGAACAATGTAAAATACAATGAACAGATGAGAGAACACATTTAGTGGTCAGATGGAATAACTACAGGCCAGTCTCATCTGTTGGGAGGACAGGAGGAATAACTACAGGCCAGTCTCATCTGTTGGGAGGACAGGAGGAATAACTACAGGCCAGTCTCATCTGTTGGGAGGACAGGAGGAATAACTACAGGCCAGTCTCATCTGTTGGGAGGACAGGAGGAATAACTGCAGGCCAGTCTCATCTGTTGGGAGGACAGGAGGAATAACTGCAGGCCAGTCTCATCTGTTGGGAGGACAGGGGGAATAACTGCAGGCCAGTCTCATCTGTTGGGAGGACAGGAGGAATAACTGCAGGCCAGTCTCATCTGTTGGGAGGACAGGAGGAATAACTGCAGGCCAGTCTCATCTGTTGGGAGGACAGGAGGAATATATACAGGCCAGTCTGCACGTTGTTGGTGGAGGGGCAGACTCCAGGGAAAATTCTAAAACATGACATCAAACAGAAGTTAGAGATGCTCGGATTAATCAGGGGAGTCGGTATGAATTTCTTATACCAGAACATTGCTCAACAGAAGTGTGTGATGGGAGTAACTTGTGCTTTAACCATCGAGCTTTGATGGTCTTTAGTAAGGTCATTTGGCAAACTGATCCACCGAAATGCAGGGATACTGCAGGAAAGGTTGAAACCTGGCACAGAGGGACCACTGCTTAGGCAAAGGGGGAGGGAGGCTACAGATCACGTCCTCCCATCCCCTGTGCTCTCGCTCTGTGGTCCTTCTTTGGCTCCCTGTCTGCGTTTGTGCCGCTTTGCCTTTCTCCTTGGGACCAGCTCATCAGCCGCCTGCGAACTGGGACCGGTGCCCTCAGTTTCCACGCCCTCCTCACTTTTCAGCCACCCCTCAGCCCCAACATCATTGGCTGGGCTGGTGCGCTTTCCCTTCTTCCTCTTCCTCCTCTCCTCCACCCGGTCCACTCCATCTTCTGTTGCCACGATGCCGGCCACTCGCTGCTGCCGCCCATACTTCGCCATGAACTCCTTCTCCTGCTCTTCCAGCCGTAGCAGCTTGGCGTTCATGGTCACACCATGCCGGGCGCCCCTGGGGACAGAGGGAGAGAAGACCATAAGACATAGGAGCAGAGTTAGCCCATTGAGTCCACTCTCCAATTCCATCATGGTTGATCCTGGATCCCATTCAACCCATACACCTGCCTTCTCACCAGATCCTTTGATGCCCTGACCAATCAGGAATCTCAACATCCACCTTAGATATACGCACTGCAGTCTGTGGCAGAGTATTCAACAGATTCACTACTATCTGGCTAAAAAAAAGTCTCCTTACCTCTGTTCAAAAGGGTCACCCCTCAGTTTGAGGCTGTGCCCACTAGTTCTGGATACCCCCACCACAGGAAACATCCTCTTCACATCCACCTCATCTAGACCTTTCAATATTTGGTAGGTTTCAATTAGAGTCTTCCCACATTCTTTTAAATTCCAGTGAGTACGGGCCCAAAGCTGCCAAACACGCCTCATATGTTAACCCCTTCATTCACAAAATCATCCCCGTGAACATCCTCTGGACTCTCTCCAATGACAATACATCCTTTCTGTTGACAAAACTCCAAGTGCAGCCTGACTAGTATCTTTTTAAGACTCAACATTATCTCATTTTTATATTCTATTCCCCTTGAAATAAATGCCAATATTGCATTTGCGTTCTTTATCACACTCAACCTGTAAATGAACCTTTGGGAATCTTGCACTCAGTCCCTCTGCACTTCTGATGTTTGGACCTTCTCCCATTTAAATTAAGTACTATTGGTCCTTTTACCAAAATAAATTATCATACGTTTCCCAACACTGTTTTCCAACTGCCTCTATTTTTGCCAATTCTTTTGCCCATCCTACTGCAATCACATTGCTTCCTCAGCACAACCTACCCCTCCACCTATCCTTGTATCATCCGCAAACTTTGCCACAAATCTATCATTTCCATTATCTAAATCACTGACAAACAACATGAAAAGCAGCTGCCCTAATACTGACCCCTGAGGAACACCACCAGTCACTGGCAGCTAATCTGAAAAGGCCCCTTTTATCCCCACTCACTGCCTTCTGTCCGTTAGTCATTGCTCTATCCATATCACTATCTTTCCTGTAATGCAATAAGATTTTATCTTGTTAAGCAGCCTCATGTGTGGCACAGTATCAAATTCCTTCTGAAAATCTTAAGTAAATGACATCCACTGCCTCCACCCTGCTTGTTACGTCTTCGAAGAACAGATTGGTCAGTCAAGAAACTGTACCTTCACAGAAACTGTACCAACTTTGACTTATCTTATCATTAGTCTCCAAGTACCCAGAAACCTCATTCTTAATACTAGACTTCAACACTTTGCCACCCACTGAGGTCAGGCTCACTGGCCTATAATTCCCTTTCCTTTGTCTTCCTCCCTTAGAGTGGAGTGACATTTGCGATCTTCCAGTCCTCCAGGACCATGCCAGAATCAAGTGATTCTTGAAAGGTCATGACCAATGAATCCGTTATCTCGTCGGCAACCTCTCACAGGACTCTAGGATGTAGTCCATCTGGCCCAGGTGACTTACCCACCTTAAGACTTTGAATATGCCTAATCCCAGAAATTTCAGCCATCTCTGCTCTGTCGATATCCTTGCCAGTATCCTCTTCCAATCCACCTGGGCAAGCTCCTCTCTCATGCCTCTGTAATTCCCTTTATTCCATTGTGATACCGATACATCTGACTTGTGCTTCTCCCTCTCAAACTGCAGTATGAATTCAATCATATTATGATCACTGCATCCTAAGGGTTCATTTACATTAAACTCCGTAATAAGGTCTGGATTATGACACAACACCAATCTAAGGTAGCCTTTTCTCGAGTAGATTTAAGTACAAGCTGCTCAAAAGAGCCATCTCGTAGGCGTTCAAATTCCTTCTCTTGCAATCCGACATCAACCCAATTCTCCCAATCCCCTTCCATATTGAAGTCCCCCATTACAATAGTGTCATTACTCTACTTACGTGGCTTTTCCAGCTCGCTTTTCAATCTCAATCTCACGTCTTGGCTACTCTTTGGAGGCCTATATATGATTCTCATAATTCTTTTTTAACCCTTACAGTTTCTTAACTCCACTCACAAAGATTCAACGTTCTCTGGACCTATGTTACCTGTTTCTAAAGATGTAATTCCATCTCTTACCGAAAAAGCCACACCAGCACCTATGCCTACCTGCCTGTCCTTTTGATACAAAGTGTACCCTTTGATGTTAAGCTCCCAACTATGAGAAGGTGGGAGGGGATGGTCAGGACAGAGCAGGTGAGGAGATCAAACTGCAGCCTGTACTCACTTGTGGGCGGTGCGGCCTCCGCAGACCTGGACCAGCTCTTCATCGGTCAGCCTGTGCCCAGAAAAGAGCAGAGGGAGTTAGCAACAGCCTGCAGGATCCTCCTGCCTTCCCTACCCCCTACAATCATCACTGCCCTGTGAGGGAGGGTAGGGGGGGAGGTGGTAGTGGGGAAGACGCGAGTGAGATGAAGCAATAGGCCGGGGAGAGTGATAGCTGGAGACTGAAGGGTGAGGTTGTGGGGCATGGGGTGGGGAGAGTAAGGGGCAGCAAGCCCAGAAGAACTGAACCATCAGTGTGGATCCCTTACACACCGCTCTGCAGGTTAGCGGGTACCTGGTGGTTGACGAGAGGTTCAGTTTCTCATCTTCGTCACTGGTACTGTCACTGTCGCTCCCCTCTGGACTCGGAGGCACCTCCTGATGCTGCTTGTCAGGTGTTAGCGTAGCCGCCTGTAGAGACAGAGCAAGTTGAGGTGGTGTAGGGGTGTGGACACCAGGGTGGCTCCTATCAACAGTGGAGGCACCACAGGCAACCAGACAAAGCAGCAAGAACTGGCATCCTACATGGCAAGTTATAAATAGACAGTGATCATCCACAGGGAACTGCAGCAAGATTACAGGAATCCCGCAGGGGTGTGAGGAACAGGGAGTTCCCAAATCAGGATAAAGGAGCAGGTGCTGGAATCTGCAGCCACACACAAACTGTTAAAGGGACTCAGAAGGCTGGGAAACATCTTGCGGGGGTGGGGAATAGACTGTCAACATTTCAGGTCAAGACCCTTCAGCTGGACAGGACGTGGGAGGAACCACCATCTTACACATTCAAGATGAAGCCACACTCAGGTAGGAGGAACACCACCTTATATTCCGTCTGGGTAGCCTCCAACCTGATGGCATAAACATTGATTTCTCTAACTTCCATTAATGCCCCTCCTCCCCTTCTTACCACATCCCTTATTTGTTATCCCCCCCCTTTTTTTCTCTCTCTGCCCCTTTTACAATCACTCCTTGCCTGTTCTCCATCTCCCTCTGGTGCTCCCCTCCCCATTTCTTTCTCCCTAGGCCTCCTGTCCCATGATCCTCTCCCTTCTCTAGCTGGGTATCCCTTTTGCCAATCAACATCCCAGCTCTTAGCTTCACACCTCCCCCTCCTACTTTCAAATCTCTTACTATCTTTTCTTTCCGTTAGTCCTGACGAAGGGTCTCGGCCTGAAACGTCGACTGTACTTCTTCCTATAGATGCTGCCTGGCCTGCTGCGTTCTACCAACATTTTGTTTGTGTTGCTTGAGTTTCCAGCATCTGCAGATCTCCTCGTGTTTGCGATTTTATACATTAGCTTGGATCCAACAAAGAGTTTCCACAGGGAACTGGAGCATGACTGCAGGGCTACGTGAGAGGTAGCAGCAGGGTTGAGCAACACCTCCTACCTGCTCCCATCTAAAGGAAGCTGGCTAAACAGTTCAACAGTGGTCACAGCCAACCTGTTCTATCCACCACCCACATGGTTCAAAGGAGTTTGGATCCAGCGTGTGACCAGATCGAAGGGAGTTTGCAACATTTGGAACTTGAGAGAGAAACATGCTGTTGACCGAGGGCCTTTGACATTAAGTAGGGGAGAACATCCGTGGCCTGTGGAAGGGGATTCAGTGGGGGGGGGGGGGGGGAGTCGGTGATGGGGGAAAAATGTCCATGGCCCATGGGAGGGTATTCAATGGTGGGAGGAGAGAGTAAGTGATGGAGGCATGTCTTTGGGCTGTGGAATGGGATTCAGTGGGTGGTGGGAGAAAGAACTGGTGATGGGAGAGTATGTCTGTGGCCTGTGGAAGGAGTATCATTTGGTGAGGGGAAAAATGGTTCTGGGGGAAATTTTGTATGTCTGTCTCTCTCTCTCTCTCTCTCTCCACCAGTGCTCCAACTTGCTGAACTTTTAGACATTTTCTGTGTTACTTATACATCAGAGAGGGAAGTTGTTCCTCTGGTGCACGGGACTTGGGACAAGTGAAGCACCATCTTAAGCTGAGAGGCAGGAAGGCCTTTGCTTCATTCCCAGAGACTGGGAGTGGGCGTAGATCCAGAATGCCCTCTCCCACAGCTGTTAAATGGGATGCAGGGTCGATCGGTGGATTGGGATCCAGAATCTCATTGCCTGAGGATAGAAAGGAGGCCGTGATGGAGATCGGAACATTCCACCTGAACAGTGGAATAGCCTCTTCCTCCTATCCCCAATGCAGAGTCAGTAACGCCGCACAGGGCAGGAGCAGACAATCCAACATTCCTGTAGAGATTCACCAAGTCCTGACCCCAGGACACATGACGAGGTCATGGTTCACGGACTCAGGTCAGCTGGGGCTGGGCATGATGGGGTTTGATTTTTTTTGCTCACTCCCTTAGCAGGTCCAGAGTGCAGGGGAGTGGGGACGACCAGCAGCCTGAAACATCTGTGTGTCCAACTGCCCCAGACAAGGTGTAGTGGGCAGCCATCAGCACCAAGCCCCGGGGGAGAGATGTGGAAGTCCAGGCACTGCCACCAATATTGGTCACTGGGGCTAGAACTGCAGATCGGAGGGCTGGGGAGAGTTACAGAGACCACAGAGGACTAAGGAGTGGGACTAAGGTGGGGGTTGGGGGGGCAGAGAAGAGGAGTTTCAGAGCCCTGACTGGACCGTGGACTGGGTACCTTGACAAACCGTCCATACAGCAGGTCCCGGCATTGCTGGGCTTTCCGTGGCTTCTTGTTGCTAACGGGTCCTTGTTCCTGCTCTGTATTCCCGGCCTTCTGCACCTCCACGCCGTCCTACGGGAAAGTCAGAGTGACGACAGAGCCACTGTGGAATGGTGCACTGAGTCACAGTGGCTGGCATTGACCCAAAAGGCAACTCCCACATAATACCAACCAACCCCTAAAGATCAAATGTCATGTGCAGTTGTACAAGACACATGTTCTGGCCACCATGTGGGAGTTTAAAAGCCATGAGATGATGCTGCAACTCTCTAAAACCCTCGTTGGACCACACTTGGGAGTAATGCGCTCAATTCATTTGAAAGGGTGCATAGATTAGAGAACATGTCACATGAGGAGAGGTTGAGCAAGTTAAAACTTTTCTTGGGAGCAAAGTAGGGTGAGAAGTGATTTGATAAGAGGTCTACAACATTATGAGAGGCATAGATAGAGAGACAGCCAGCTCCTCTTCCCAGGGCAACAATAGCTAATATGAGAGCATAATTTTAAGGAGATTGGAGGAAAAGTATAGCAAGGTCAGAAGTAGTGTTTTAAAAATTTTTACACAGAATGGTGGGTACTTGGAACACACGACTGGGGGTGGTGACAGAGGCAGACACATCGGGGACATTCCAGAGATTCAGACAGCCACATATATGAAAGAAAACAGAGGGTTGTGGTCTTTGTAAGAGGGTTGAGGTAGATCTTGGATAGCGAGTCAAGAGTAACACACACAAAATGCTGGAGGAAATCATCAAGTCAGGCAGCATCAGTGGTGAGTATAAAGAGCCAAGTTTTTAGGACAAACCCCTGCATCATTTAAAGGGGTCAGTTTTCCACACATCGGTGGTGCTATCTGGATCGAGCTGCAGGAAGTGGTGAAGGTAGGTACAATTACAATAGTTAAAGAACATTTGGATGAGTCATACGGCAAGGAAACAGGATCTTTGGCCCATCAGGTCTAGGCTGACCACTGCATCCTCCGCTAGTCCCAGTTGCCTGTCCGCAGTGTCTAACTCTCCAAGCCCCTCCCCTCCATGTACCTATCCAAATGCCTCTTAAATGTTGCATTTGTACCCACCTCAACCACTTTTCTCTGGCAGCTCATTCCAAATACTCACTACCCTGTGTAAAGAGTTTGCCTCTCCCCTCTTGTATCTGTTCTTTTTTGAACCATCCAAGGTGTAGAAAATGTCTAGGGAGATAATGCAGGTAAATGGAATTGGTGTAGTTATCATGAATGAAAAGGGCCAAATGGCCTCTTTCTATGCTGCGTGATTCGAGTCTGATAACCATCCTCCCAATACAAGTTCTCCAGTCTCAGTTCCCATTCCTTGTGTCACATTACCCTCCCATGACACATGTTCCCCTCTTAAAATCTGTGTCCAGGAGCCTCTGAGACCCAGGTAACATACACTCTATTCAGAGTGTAAGCTGCCCAACGACCCAACCTCGTCACCCTTATTACTTTGGCTTCTTCCTCCTTCCTTTACAGTTCTGAAGGGTCTTACTGACTGTTTATTCTCCTCCGTAGACAATGCTTGACCTGCTGGGCTCCTCCACCATTTTGGGTGTGTTACTTTATAAACTGCCTCCTTACACCATAACCCCTTCAATGGCACTTCTGTTTAAAAATTTCACATTTTTAAATGACCCTTCGTAGAGCAGGTTTGAAAACCAGATGCTGGGGATTTGAAATCAAACCAGAAAAGGCTGGAAACACTCAGCAGTACAGGCAGTATATGGAGAGAGATGCCCCCTCAGATGCTGCCCAACCTGCTCAGAGTTTCTGGCATTTTCTGCTTCAGGGGGCGTTCAGCTGGACAGAGGTCCAAGGTGAATTGCAGGCCAAACTCTCAGGATACTGGACACTGTGGGAGAGCAGACTTCCCAAAGTTACCTGGCACTGAGACAGGACAGTCTATTTTGAGGAGACAACCGTGTGGAGAGTAAACTTCTCTGCAACTCAGGCCATACTCTCCAAGGAGTTTTATGCTAGCTTCACAGTACAATTCTTAGCAGAAGGAACAAAGTGGTCTTGGGAGTCCACATCCACAGATCATTCAAAGTCGCCAGGCAAGAGGATAAGTGGTTAAGAAGGTATATAGTGTGTTGACTTTCATTACTCGAGATTGATTTCAAGAGCCACAAGATAATGTTGCAGCTCTCTAAAACTCTGATTAGATCACACTTAAAAGAGTATTGTGTTCAGTTCTGGTTACCTCATAGGAATGATGTGGAGCTTTAGAGAGGGTGCAGAGGAGATTATTAGGACGCTGCCTAGACTATGATAGGTTGAGTGAGCTAGATAGGGCTTTTCTCTTTGAAGCACAGTAGGATGAGCAGTGACTTGATAGAGGTGTACAAAATGATACGACCATAAGAAATAGGAGCTGAACTCAGCCATCAAGTCTGCTCTGCCATTTTATCATGGGTGATCCATTACCCTCCAGCCCCATTCGCTTGCCTTCTCCCTGTATCCCTTCATGCCCCAACCGATCAAGAAACTATCAACCTCTGCTTAAATATACGTAAATACTTGGTCTCCACAGTAACGAATTTTACAGATTCACCACTCTCTGGCTAAAGAAATTCCTCCTGATGTTCGTTCGAAAAGGACGCCCCTCTATTCTGAGGCTGTGTCCTCTGATCTGAAGACTTTCCAACCACAGGAAACATCCTATGTACATCCACTTTATCAAGGCCTTTCACCACTCAATAGGTTTTAATAAGGTCACCTCTCATTCCTCTGAATTCCAGTGAATATAGGCCTAGAGCCATCAAATGTACTTCATATGTCAAGCCATTCAACCCTGGTATCATTTTCATCAACCTCTTTTGAACCACATCCTTTCTAAGATAAGGGGTCCAAAATTGCACACAATACTCCAAGTGAGACCTCACCAGTGTTTTATAAAGTTTCAATGTTGCATCCTTGATTTTATATTCTAGTCCTTTTGAAATGAATGCTATCATCTCATTTTCCTTCCTCAGATTCAACCTGCAAATTAAGGAATCCTGTACAAGCACTCCCAAGTCCCTTTGCACCTCAGTTTTTTTTGTATTTTTCTCTACATTTAGAACAGTCAATCCTTTCAGTTCTTCTACCAAAGTGAATAACCATGTACTTCCCAACACTGTTTTCCATCTGCCACTTTTCCTAACCTAACTCCTTCTGCAGCCTTTCTACTTCTGTAAAACTACCTGCCCCTCCACCTATCTTTGTATCGTCTGCAAACTTTGCAACAAAGCCATTAATTCCATCATCCAAATCATTTACAACGTAAAAAGAATCGGTCCCAACACAAAATCCTGTGAAACACCACTAGTCACTGGCAGCCAGCCAACCAGAAAAGGCTCCCTTTATTCCCACTATTTGCCTCCTGCCAATTAGCCACTGCTTTCCCCATGCTAGAATCTTTCCTGTAATACTATGGGCTCACAGCTTGTTAAGCAGCCTCGTGTGGCACCTTATCAAAGATCTTCTAAAAATCCAAATATACATCAACCAATTCTCCTTTGTCTATTTTGTTTGTTATTTCTTCAAAGAATTTCAACAGATTTGTCAAGAAAGATATTCCCTTGAGGAAACCATGCTGACTACAGTCTATTTTATCATGTGCCTCCAAGTACCCCAAAACCACATCCTCAACAATCAACTCCAACATCTTCCCATCCACTGAGGTCAGCCTAACTGGCCTATGCTTTCCTTTCTTCTGCTTCTCTCCCTTCTTGAAGAGTGGAGTGATGTTTGCAATTTTCTAATCTTCTGGAACCATTCCAGAATCTAGTGATTCTTGAACGATCATTACTAATGTTTCCATGATCTCTTCACCCACTTCTTTCAGAACCCTGGAGTGTAGACCATCTGGTCTAGCTGACTTATCTACCTTCAGACCTTTCAGTTTCCCAAGTAATGGTAACATACTTCATGATCTCTGGAACTTCCACCATACTAGTATCTTCCACAGTGAAGACAGATGCAACATACTTATTCAGTTTGCCCCCCATTACTACCTCCAACATCGTTTTCCAGTGGTCTGATAGCCACTCTCACCTCTCTTTTATATTTTATGTACCTGAAGAAACTTCTGGTATCTTCTTTCTTTTGTATTCCATCTTTACCTTCTTAATGACTTTTAAAATTGCCTTCTGTTGGTTTTTAAAATCTTCCCAAATTCTCTAACTTCCTACCAATCTTTGCTCTATTATATGCCCCTCTTTGGCTTTGATGCTGGCTTTGAATTCTTGTTAGCCATGGTTGTGTCATCTTGCCTTTAGAATACTTCTTCCTCTTTGGGACGTTTACATCCTCTGCCTTCCAAATTATTTCCAGAGATTCCAGCCATTGCTGCTCTGCCATCATCCCTGCCAATGTTCTTTTCCAATCAACTCTGGCCAACTCCTCTCTCATCCTCTGTAATTCCCTTTAATACTGATTTAATCCCACTGTAATACTGATACATGTGACTCTCAAAATTCAAGGTGAATTTATTTTGATCATTTTCCCCTAAGGATAATTACCCTGGAAGTCCTGTTTCTCAGCTTTCTACCTAGCTCCCCAGAAGTCTCTCTTTAGGACTTCCTCACCTGTCTACCTATGTCATTGGTGCCAATATGCACCAAGACTTCTGGCTGCTCACCCTTGCCCTTGGACCCAATCTGAGACATACCTGACTGTCACCCAGGAGGCAACATACCATCCGGATGTCTCTATCGTGTCCACAGAACCTCGTCTCTGTGCCTCCGACTAAGGAATCTCCTATCAACGCTGCAGTCCTCTTCATCTCTCTACTCATCTGAGCCTCAGTGCCAGAGACCCAGTCACTATGGCTCCCCCAAGTAGGTTGTCCCCCTCATTAGTATCTAAAGTTGTACATTTATTATTGAGGGGAATGGTCACAGGTGAACTCTGCACTGGCTGTGCATTTCCCTTCCTTCTCCTGACAGTCACCCAGCAACCTCAGGGTGACCACCTTCCTGTAGCTCCTGTCTGTCAGCTCCTCATTCTCCCATATAAGTCGAAGGCCATCGAGCTGCAGTTCCAGTTCCTTAACTCTGTGCACCTGGTGTAGATGTGTTTCTCTGGGAGACTGGGGTAACCTGCAAGATAATTAACCACACCCGAGCCGGATGAGCCAAAGCCACTCTAAACACTGACGCACTCAAAAGAACGGCCGCTCCACTTGCACTGGAATTATTCCTGTTGGCCTCTTCTAATGAATCCCTCTCGCTGATTAGTGCTCCTCGACTCAGAGAAACTGCAACAAAACTGAGTTTTGCTGACTGAAAGATAGCTCTTTTTTATGCACTGCCTCTTGCCGATGGGTCACTCCTCAACTCAGAGAAACCGCTGCAAAACTCTGCCTTTGAAATCTCCATCACCCTCCTGATTAAAAGGTAGCTCTTTTACGCAGCCCTAACGTGGAGTGTCCAACTCAGATTAAGTAACCAACCAGGGACATTTTCCCCAGGTGGAAATGGCTAATATAAGGGGACATTTTTGGTAATTGGAGGAAAGTATAGGGAAGATGTCAGAGGCAAGTTATTTGTTATTGTTTTTGTCCCCCTCCCCCCACATAGAGAGTAATGAGTGTATGGAACACATTGCCAGGGATGGTGTCAGAAGCATTTAAGAAACTTTTAGATCAACACATTGATGATAGAAAAATGGAGGATTATGTAGGAGGGAAGGGTTAGACTGACTGGGGCCTTGCTGTTCATTCCCTGTAACCAATTCACCCCACTTTCTCACCAATATCTGTCAGACCCTGCTATCTACCTACAGCAGTGGCAATTTACCAACTTACAGTAGCCTATTAACTCAACACCCCTCCTCACCACCTCATTCAGATGTGGGAGGGAACCAGAGCCCCCAGAGGAATCCCATATGGTCACAGGGAGAACATGCAAACTCCACACAGACAGCTATAGAGGTCAGGATTGAAAAACACAAGAGATGCTGGAAATCAGCCAGAGTAACACACATAAAGTGCTGGGGGGATCTCTGCAGGTCAGGCAGCATCTATGGAGAGGAATAACCAGTCAATGTTACAAGCCAAGACCCTTCATCAGGATCTATTTTATTCTTCTCCATAGATGCTGGTGACCTGCTAAGTTCTCCAGCAGTTTGTGTATGTTAGGTTGGGATTGAGCTGTGAGACTCTGCCGTCACCCCACATTCGATTTCGTTCTATTGGGGATTATGTACTTTAGCCTTTGCTATGGCTCACTTCATGTTTCAATTTCATTTTAGTACTTTTAAGCTCTCTAAAAAATATGGCACTGCTTTTTTCTCCCCTGTGGTGCCCAGTGTAGTACACTATAGCAGATCCCCGTCACACGTGAGCTGAGCTCTCTAACTGAATCAAGTGTCGCAGGATGGGCCTGGAACACTATCCAGATAGGGGATGATTTGCCAAGAATATGAACACCATATCTGAGGTTATGTTTAGTGTGGTGGGACCAAGCAGGGTGATGGTTGCTGGGCTGAACTGAGCTGGAAGTCTGTAATGGGGAGCTTGAGGACAGCTGGGTACAGTACTAACAGGAAAATCTCACAAACTAGACAGGCACCTCCACAGTTTCCACTACGATGTTTGCGGCGGCTTTGTTAAAGACATGGTCCCACCAGTGAAAGGTGAACTGTTCGCCCATGCGGTGGCCAATCTGTGAAACATAAAACACAATGCCAGTAAACCACCAGCTGTATTGACCAATGGAGCTCACATGGCATGACACAACCAATCACACACGATGCAATGCTCCAATCAACCAATCATGTGCAGCAGTATAATGATCAAGGAACAGGACTCAATCAACATGCGTGCAGCAGAGCTAACAATGACCTTGACTGGGAAATTCACCGTTTGACACCATGGGAGAGGCAGCACAGTCTCCAGACCCATGAACCTCTCCCACACTGCAGCACAGTGTGTACTATGGGGTCTGTTGCCATGTTGATTTATTAATTTTCACTATTTATTGAGAACAAGCCCTTAGAGCCACACCAGCCAGCAATTCCCCAATTTAATCCCAGGCTAATTGCGGGACAACTTACAATGACCAATTGACCAGTACATCTTTGGACTGTGGGTGGAAACCCATACAGGAGGTATTTGGCCTATCAAATCTCGATCAGTTCCGAGAGCAATGGCATCAGTACCATTCCGCCCCTTTGTCCCCTGCGACATCCTTTCATCCACTTGTGGGCCCCAAACCCATACCAAATGGCCTGCTAATTTCACGGGGAATTTGCATGATGGCAACGTTGGCGCTTATTGGTGTCCCTAAAGTGTGTCGACCCCATGCTGGCCCAGTCCTGGGAGTGTGTGATAGTAATGTGTAGAGAAGCTTTACTGTGTCTGACCCCGGGAGTGTGTAATGGGACGGTGTGGAGGGAGTTTCACTCCATGCCTGACCCCGGGAGTGTGTGATGGGACAGTGTAGAGGGAGTTTCACTCTGTGTCTGACCCCGGGGGTGTGTGATGGGACGGTGTGGAGGGAGTTTCACTCCGTGTCTGACCTTGGGAGTGTGTGATGGGACGGTGTGGAGGGAGATTCATTCCGTGTCTGACCCCGGGAGTGTGTGATGGGACAGTGTAGAGGGAGTTTCACTCCGTGTCTGACCTTGGGAGTGTGTGATGGGACGGTGTGGAGGGAGTTTCACTCCATGTCTGACCCCGGGAGTGTGTGATGGGACAGTGTAGAGGGAGTTTCACTCTGTATCTGACCCTGGGAGTGTGTGATGGGACGGTGTGGAGGGAGATTCATTCCGTGTCTGACCCTGGGAGTGTGTGATGGGATAGTGTGGAGGGAGTTTCACTCTGTGTCTGACCCCGGGAGTGTGTGATGGGACGGTGTAGAGGGAGCTTCACTCTGTGTCTAACCCCGGGAGTGTGTGATGGGATGGTGTAGCGGGAGCTTCACTCTGTGTCTGACCCCGGGAATGTGTGATGATACAGTGTGGAGGGAGTTTCAGTTTGTGCCTGACCCCAGGAGTGTGTGATGGGACAGTGTGGAGGGAGCTTCATTCTGTGTCTGACCCCGGGAATGTGTGATGATATAGTGTGGAGGGAGCTTCACTCTGTGTCTGACCCTGGGAATGTGTGATGGGACAGTGTAGAGGGAGCTTCACTCTGTGTCTGACCCTGGGAGTGTGTGATGGGACAGTGTGGAGAGAGTTTCAGTCTGTGTCTGACCCTGGGAGTGTGTGATGGGACGGTGTGGAGGGAGTTTCAGTCTGTGTCTGACCCCGGGAGTGTGTGATGGGACGGTGTGGAGGGAGTTTCACTATAACTGATCCAGAATTTTTAAGAGAAATACAGTTCAATTAAAAATGGAACTTGGGAATAGTTCAAGTCTCCCGCGGATATTTAGTTATTGATCTCAATAACAGTGAAATACAGTGAAGTTTTTCTTCTGAAAATAAAGACAGTGAGACCCTTCACAGGTTTCACAGCAATTGTGCTAGTCATTTGAAATGAAATTCGTCGCTTTAACCAGCAGTAACTCCCAGAGGATACAAGTATTGCCCCATTAACAACAGTTCTTACCCCCGCCGTGTCACACTTCACCTTCACCTTGATGGGCTCTGAGATGCCATCTTCCCGCTGACCGAGCCCTTTACCTGTGAGAAGGAGTGACTGCGATGGTCAGTGGTCAATCAAACCAACGGATTTCCTTGTAACCTCCCACTGCCCCTCCATTGCCTGTCCCTACAACTCTCCTACCAAGCTCCCTCCCTCCTGCGTTCCCTCACTCCAGCTTCACCAACACTCTCTCCCCAGCTCCTTCATTCAAGGACCAACCATACTCTCGCCACCCTCCCCCACTCCTCTCCACCTTCCTCACCCACTCTCCCCTCCCCTCTCCTCACCCCTCTCCCTCTCCTCTCCTCTCCCCCTCCTTAACTCTACACAGCTGACTTATCCCGCGATCCCTCACTGTGGGATCGGCCGTGCTCGCTCCCTGATCCCTCACCCCAGAACAAACTCCCTCAACCCCGCATTTCCTTATTCCCTGCTCCCTCACCCCGGGACCAACTGTGCTCGCTCCCTGATCCCTCACCCCAGAACAAACTCCCTCAACCCCGCATTTCCTTATTCCCTGCTCCCTCACCCCGGGACCAACTGTGCTCGCTCCCTGATCCCTCACCCCAGAACAAACTCCCTCAACCCCGCATTTCCTTATTCCCTGCTCCCTCACCCCGGGACCAACTGTGCTCGCTCCCTGATCCCTCACCCCAGAACAAACTCCCTCAACCCCGCATTTCCTTATTCCCTGCTCCCTCACCCCGGGACCAGCTGCGCTCGCTCCCTGATCCCTCACCCCAGAACAAACTCCCTCAACCCCGCATTTCCTTATTCCCTGCTCCCTCACCCCGGGACCAGCCTCGCTCGCTCCCTGATCCCTCACCCCAGAACAAACTCCCTCAACCCCGCATTTCCTTATTCCCTGCTCCCTCACCCCGGGACCAGCCGTGCTCGCTCCCTGATCCCTCACCCCAGAACAAACTCCCTCAACCCCGCATTTCCTTTTTCCCTGCTCCCTCACCCCGGGACCAGCCGCGCTCGCTTCCTGATCCCTCACCCCAGAACAAACTCCCTCAACCCCGCATTTCCTTATTCCCTGCTCCCTCACCCCGGGACCAGCCGTGCTCGCTCCCTGATCCCTCACCCCAGAACAAACTCCCTCAACCCCGCCTTTCCTTATTCCCTGCTCCCTCACCCCGGGACCAGCCGCGCTCGCTTCCTGATCCCTCACCCCAGAACAAACTCCCTCAACCCCGCATTTCCTTATTCCCTGCTCCCTCACCCCGGGACCAGCCGTGCTCGCTCCCTGATCCCTCACCCCAGAACAAACTCCCTCAACCCCGCATTTCCTTATTCCCTGCTCCCTCACCCCGGGACCAGCCGCGCTCGCTCCCTGATCCCTCACCCTGGGACCAGCCGTGCTCGCTCCCTGATCCCTCACCCCAGAACAAACTCCCTCAACCCCGCATTTCCTTATTCCCTGCTCCCTCACCCCGGGACCAGCCTCGCTCGCTCCCTGATCCCTCACCCCAGAACAAACTCCCTCAACCCCGCATTTCCTTATTCCCTGCTCCCTCACCCCGGGACCAGCCGTGCTAGCTCCCTGATCCCTCACCCCAGAACAAACTCCCTCAACCCCGCATTTCCTTTTTCCCTGCTCCCTCACCCCGGGACCAGCCGCGCTCGCTTCCTGATCCCTCACCCCAGAACAAACTCCCTCAACCCCGCATTTCCTTTTTCCCTGCTCCCTCACCCCGGGACCAGCCGCGCTCGCTTCCTGATCCCTCACCCCAGAACAAACTCCCTCAACCCCGCCTTTCCTTATTCCCTGCTCCCTCACCCCGGGACCAGCCGCGCTCGCTTCCTGATCCCTCACCCCAGAACAAACTCCCTCAACCCCGCATTTCCTTATTCCCTGCTCCCTCACCCCGGGACCAGCCGTGCTCGCTCCCTGATCCCTCACCCCAGAACAAACTCCCTCAACCCCGCATTTCCTTATTCCCTGCTCCCTCACCCCGGGACCAGCCGTGCTCGCTCCCTGATCCCTCACCCCAGAACAAACTCCCTCAACCCCGCATTTCCTTATTCCCTGCTCCCTCACCCCGGGACCAGCCGCGCTCGCTCCCTGATCCCTCACCCTGGGACCAGCCGTGCTCGCTCCCTGATCCCTCACCCCAGAACAAACTCCCTCAACCCCGCATTTCCTTATTCCCTGCTCCCTCACCCCGGGACCAGCCGTGCTCGCTTCCTGATCCCTCACCCCAGAACAAACTCCCTCAACCCCGCATTTCCTTATTCCCTGCTCCCTCACCCCGGGACCAGCCGTGCTCGCTCCCTGATCCCTCACCCCAGAACAAACTCCCTCAACCCCGCCTTTCCTTATTCCCTGCTCCCTCACCCCGGGACCAGCCGCGCTCGCTTCCTGATCCCTCACCCCAGAACAAACTCCCTCAACCCCGCATTTCCTTATTCCCTGCTCCCTCACCCCGGGACCAGCCGTGCTCGCTCCCTGATCCCTCACCCCAGAACAAACTCCCTCAACCCCGCATTTCCTTATTCCCTGCTCCCTCACCCCGGGACCAGCCGCGCTCGCTCCCTGATCCCTCACCCTGGGACCAGCCGTGCTCGCTCCCTGATCCCTCACCCCAGAACAAACTCCCTCAACCCCGCATTTCCTTATTCCCTGCTCCCTCACCCCGGGACCAGCCTCGCTCGCTCCCTGATCCCTCACCCCAGAACAAACTCCCTCAACCCCGCATTTCCTTATTCCCTGCTCCCTCACCCCTGGACCAGCCGTGCTCGCTCCCTGATCCCTCACCCCAGAACAAACTCCCTCAACCCCGCATTTCCTTTTTCCCTGCTCCCTCACCCCGGGACCAGCCGCGCTCGCTTCCTGATCCCTCACCCCAGAACAAACTCCCTCAACCCCGCATTTCCTTATTCCCTGCTCCCTCACCCCGGGACCAGCCGTGCTCGCTCCCTGATCCCTCACCCCAGAACAAACTCCCTCAACCCCGCCTTTCCTTATTCCCTGCTCCCTCACCCCGGGACCAGCCGCGCTCGCTTCCTGATCCCTCACCCCAGAACAAACTCCCTCAACCCCGCATTTCCTTATTCCCTGCTCCCTCACCCCGGGACCAGCCGTGCTCGCTCCCTGATCCCTCACCCCAGAACAAACTCCCTCAACCCCGCATTTCCTTATTCCCTGCTCCCTCACCCCGGGACCAGCCGTGCTCGCTCCCTGATCCCTCACCCCAGAACAAACTCCCTCAACCCCGCATTTCCTTATTCCCTGCTCCCTCACCCCGGGACCAGCCGTGCTCGCTCCCTGATCCCTCACCCCAGAACAAACTCCCTCAACCCCGCATTTCCATATTCCCTGCTCCCTCACCCCGGGACCAGCCGTGCTCGCTCCCTGATCCCTCACCCCAGAACAAACTCCCTCAACCCCGCATTTCCTTATTCCCTGCTCCCTCACCCCGGGACCAGCCGTGCTCGCTCCCTGATCCCTCACCCCAGAACAAACTCCCTCAACCCCGCATTTCCTTATTCCCTGCTCCCTCACCCCGGGACCAGCCGTGCTCGCTCCCTGATCCCTCACCCCAGAACAAACTCCCTCAACCCCGCATTTCCTTATTCCCTGCTCCCTCACCCCGGGACCAGCCGCGCTCGCTCCCTGATCCCTCACCCTGGGACCAGCCGTGCTCGCTCCCTGATCCCTCACCCCAGAACAAACTCCCTCAACCCCGCATTTCCTTATTCCCTGCTCCCTCACCCCGGGACCAGCCGTGCTCGCTCCCTGATCCCTCACCCCAGAACAAACTCCCTCAACCCCGCATTTCCATATTCCCTGCTCCCTCACCCCGGGACCAGCCGTGCTCGCTCCCTGATCCCTCACCCCAGAACAAACTCCCTCAACCCCGCATTTCCTTATTCCCTGCTCCCTCACCCCGGGACCAGCCGTGCTCGCTCCCTGATCCCTCACCCCAGAACAAACTCCCTCAACCCCGCATTTCCTTATTCCCTGCTCCCTCACCCCGGGACCAGCCGTGCTCGCTCCCTGATCCCTCACCCCAGAACAAACTCCCTCAACCCCGCATTTCCTTATTCCCAGCCGCGCTCCCTCACCCCGGGACCAGCCGCGCTCCTTCACCCCGGGCCCAGCCGCGCTCCCTCACCCGGGGCCCAGCCGCGCTCCCTCACCCCGGGCCCAGCCGCGCTCCCTCATGTGTCTCTCCGCAAACTCCATTCGCCGCTTCCACGCGTCTGGTGACGTCAAAGCAGCGACGGAGTTCGCTCTTGCGCCGCCGGCATCTTGGTGAAGGGACCCGTTTAGCTCCGCCCTGCTCGCCATCTTGCTACAGTAGTGCCGGCTGGGGTTGCGATCGGCTCCGTTCAGGTCAATTGTGATTTGCCGCGTTCAGCTGGAGTTGTGAATGATTGTTGTTGGTCAGGTTGGGATGGGAATGGGCAGAGTTAGATTGATTTACGATTGGCCAGGTACAAACAAAAGAAAATCTGTAGACGCTGTCTGGCCTGTTGAGGTTCAGCATGTTGTGTGCAGGTCTCGTCTGGGCCCCGGCTCAGATATGTCTGGTTCGGATTGTGAGTCGGGTCACGTTCGCTCACGTCAGGTTTTAGTTTTACAGCTAACCTTTAACCAGCAGGAACAAAGGTAGCTATCGCTACTAATTCTGGTGCCTCTGCAAGTCACCCAGCATCCCCACTCCCTCCTCGCTGTTTCTTGGAACATTGTACCCAGGAGAATGATGGGTTTGTGGGTCAGATCCCGGACTTAAGGAAGCCACACGATGTCCGCAGCCTTCTCTGGGTTAGATACACTGTGTCAGGGTTAGGCACTGAATAAAGGTGATGGCAGCGTGGGGTGAGCTGGCAAAGTGGCTTGAAGGGGAGACGGACATACTGAATGGCTGAGGACCGAGCAGGTGGTGTACGGTATGGAAAGATGTGAGAGCGTTCATTTAGAAAAACAATAGGAGGACGGAACGCTGAGAGTGGAAGTGTACTGTGATCAGAGCGATCTGGGTACCCTTACACACCAGTCACTGAAAGCTGGTGCGATTTTTCAAAATGTCGGCATCTATTATAATCAAGTATGCCCACAATCTGAGTCATGCCATCTTGTCACGGCTTCAGTCGGGCAGGAGATACGGAAGCCTGAACTCCCACACCACCAGGAACAGCTTAAATTGTGCTGCTAAATACCAAACCTAACTCAGAAACAGAACAATACAGATTACCTCTTTCACTAACTACCACGGGCTTTGCATGAAGAAGATGCCCCTGATTTCCCCTTTGAATCTTCATCTCCGACCTTAAGCTTGCCCTCTTGTTTTTAGCATCCCTTCATTGGGGAAAAGACTGTGCTTTCACCTTGTCTTTGCCCCTCATGATCTTATGACACTGTCAGGGTATCTCTCAATCTACTGCTCTCCAGGAAGTGAAGTCTCAGTCTACACAAACTCTCAAAAGGACCTCTCCAAAGACCTTGTTACAGAGACAACTTCCACCGTCTTAATCTCACCAGGAAAAACTCCAAAAATGTTTGAAGTATTCAAACACAGAAACAGTTCCTTTGGTCTGTCTAGTCCATGTCAAAACATTAACCTGCCTAGGCCCTTCCCATCTATGTACCTATCCAAATTTCTTTTAAATGTTGAAGTCAAACCCACATCCACCACTTGCAATGACAGCTTGTTCTACACTCTCCTCTCTGAGCAGAGAAGTTCTCCAGCATTGCAGGAACATTGGGAAAAGCAGATCAGCTGTTGGAGGAACACACACAAAATGCTGGTGGAACGCAGCAGGCCAGGCAACATCTGTAGGGAGAAGTACAGTCGACATTTTTGAAGGGCCAAATAAATTATTGATGAGGAGCAGTGAGAGAGGGTTTCACTAAACTCCCATCGAAGAGAAGATTTAAACTTCTTCAGTGTAGGCATCACTGGAAGAGTCTTCGCAGTAGTGAATTTACAAAGCAAACACAAGGAAATCTGCAGATGCTGGAAATTCAAGCAACAAGTTAACATCGACTGTGCTTCTCCCTATAGATGCTGCCTGGCCTGCTGCATACCACCAGCATTTTGTGTGTGTTGCTTGAATTTCCAGCATCTGCAGATTTCCTCGTGTTTGTGGATTTGGGATTCTAACGTTTTAACTGTCATTCATTCTTCTCTTCTGTTTTCCGGATGCCTGTGAAGAAAACGAGTTTCAGGTTGTATATTGTGTACATTTCACTGATATTAAACGGAACTATTGAATATATTTCCTGTAGGTAGCTGATCAAAGTTGCACACCATACTCCAATGAGGCCTCAACAGCACCTTATACAATTTCAACATAACATCCCAACTCCTGTACTCAGTATATTCATCTATGCAGGTTTTCTTTATGACCCTATTTACCTGTGACTCTACTTTCCAGGTATTCCCATATCACTCTGTTCTACCACACTCCCCAGTGCCCTACCATTCAACATGTTAGACCTACCCTGGTTGGCCCTCCCAAAGTGCAACGCCTCACGTTTGTCTGCATTAAATTCCATCTGCCATTTTTCAACCCATTTTTCCAGCTGGTCCAGCTCCCACTGCAAGCAGTCTTCCTTGCTGTCCACTATACCCCCAACCTTGATGTCATCTGAAAATTTGTTGATCCAGCTAACCACACTATCATCCAGATCGTTGATATTGATGACAAACAACAGACCCAGCACCGATCCCTGTGGCACACTGCTAGTCACAGGCCTCCAGTCAGAGATGCAACTGTCTACAGACACTCTCTGGCTTTTCTCATGAAGCCAATGTCAAATCCAATTTACTACCTCATCTTGAACTGACTTGACCAGCCTCGCATGTGGGACCTTGTCAAAGGCCTTACTAAAGTCCATATAGACAACATCCAACTACCTTGCCTTCATCCACTTTCCTAATTAACATAAGATTAATTAGACATGGCTTACCACACACAAAGCCATGTTGACTGTCCCTGGTCAGTCTCTGTCTATCCAAACACTTATATATCTGATCCCTCAGAATACCTTCCCATAACTTTCCCTCTACTGACATCAGGCCCGCTGGCCTATAGTTTCCTGGCTTATTTTTAGAGGCAATCCTAAACAACAGAACAACTTTAGCTATCCTTCAATCATCCAGCACCTTACCTATGGCTAAGGACATTTTAAATATTCCTGCTAGGGCCCCAGCAATTTCTCCACCAGCCAGTCTCCCACAGTGTCCAAGGGAACATCTAGTCAGGACCTGGGGATTTATCCACCTGATTTACCTCAAGACAGCAAACACCTCCTCCTCTGTGTTCTGAATAGGGTCCATGGCCTCGCTGTTACTTTGACTCACTCCTATACACATCTCCCGAATAAATACAGATGCAAAAAAATCCATGTGAGATCTCCCTCATCTCATTCGACTCACACATGGATCACCATTCTGGTCTTCCAGAGGACCAGTTTTGTCCCTTACAATTATATTATAGACCACCCAACAGTCCAGGGATTTAGGGGAGCACTTAACATATCTGTAGAACCCCTTAGGATTCTCCTTCACTTTGTCTGTTAGAGCAACCTCGTACCATCTTTTAGCCTTCCTGATTTCCTTCCTAAGTGTTCTGTTTCAATTCTTATATTCAAGTACCTCATTTGTCACTACCTGTCTACCCCTTTTTCTTATCCAGGGCCTCAATATCTCTGGAAAGCCAAGATTCCCCAAACCTGTTGTCCTTGCTTTTTGATTCTGACAAACTCTGAACTCTCAAAATCTCAATTTTGAGGTCCTCCCACTTAGCAAGTACTGCTTTGCCAGAAAACAAATGTTCCAATCCACACTTGTCAGATCCTTTCTGATGCCATCAAAATTGGCCTTTCTCCAATTTAGAATCTCAACCCAAAGACCAGACCGTAATTACTGTACCTCAAAACTAATGGCATTATGACCACTAGATGCAAAGTGTTCCCCTACACAGACTTCTGTCACCTGCCCTATCTTATTCCCTAATAGGAGATCAAGTATCACACACTTTGTAGTTGAGATTTCTTTGCACTGATTAGGAAAACTTTCCTGAACAACTTAACAAACTCTTTCCCATCCAGCCCCTTTACAGTGTGGGAGTCCCAGTCAATATGCGGAAAGTTAAAATCATCTACTAACACAACCTTACAGTTCTTGCAACAGCCTGCAATTTCTCTACAAATTTGCTCCCCTAAATCCCGTGGACTGTTGGGTGGTCTATAATATAATTCCTTCAACCTTCTTGGACCTTATTCCACCCATAAAGCCTCACTAGATGATCTCTCCAGTCTGTCCTAACTGAGCACTGCTGTGATATTTCCCGAGACTAGTTACACCACCCTCCGTTTAATCCTTTCCACTCTATCATGTCTAAAACAGCAGAACCCTGGAGCACCGAGCTGCTAGTCCTGCCCCTCCTGCAACCAAGTCTCACTAAAAATCTACCTTTGGCCTTAATCTCTCTGTGCTGAAGCCTTGATGAGCGAAAACCTCAACTAAACCCTGGCCCATTCACACAACGGCTGCACTGCTTCAGCCCAACTCATTTTTATTGGACCTTGTTAAGCGCCTCCTTGAGAATAGACAACAGGTGCAGAAGTAGACCATTTGGCCCTTCAAGCCTGCACTGCCATTCTGAGATCATGGCTGATCATCTACTATCAATACCCGGTTCCTGCCTTGTCCCCATATCCCTTGATTCCCCTATCCATAAGATACCTATCTAGCTCCTTCTTGAAAGCATCCAGAGAATTGGCCTCCACTACCTTCTGAGGCAGTGCGTTCCACACCTCCACAACTCTCTGGGAGAAGACGTTTTTCCTTAACTCTGTCCTAAATGACCTACCCCTTATTCTCAAACCATGCCCTCTGGTACTGGACTCTCCCAGCATCTGGAACATATTTCCTGCCTCTATCTTGTCCAATCCCTTAATAATCTTATTTGTTGCAATCAGAATGGTGAGACTGCCCTGAAAAAGGCAATTGCAAACCACTTCTGTAGAAAAATTTGTCAAGGACAATCATGGTCAGGGACAGAGCAACAGTATGAAGGGGGTCTTTCCCACAGACAACGATCCCTCACTTGGTGGATAGATGGAAGACCATGATCATCCACATCATACAGCATGGCATATATTGGCACTGATGATGCTCCCTCTATGCAACTGGTGTCTCCTCAGGACTCTGGGCTGCAGAATGTGCTGACTGCCCCTGCTCACTTCTTTTAAACTCTCCCTCCCTCTACACAATCCCATCTCCCCAGGAACTACGACATGCAAAATGTTTTTAAGTGACAACTTACCACACATATAGCTGTGCTCATTGTCCCAGATCTAAGCCTACCTCTCCAAATGTTGGTAGATCCCTCCTGCAACCTACCCACTGCTGAGGTTAGATTCATTGCCCTGCAGTTTCCTGGCTTGATTTTGCTACCTTTAGAAAACAATGGTGCTTTACGAGCCAATCTCCAGTCCTCCAGAGCCTGAGGGGTGAGTCAGGACAAGAGGCGAGCACTTGGAAAGCCAGCCCATTCAGGGATGTCAGAAAGCCTGTGGGTGGGGGTACTGGGGTTATGGGTGAGCAGATCAGTAAGGGTTCTGTCTGATGGTGGGGAGACTGCGCTCATGGGGGCAGGCAGAATAGTGACAGGAGTCATGGATTATGTGGGTTAACAGTTGGGGGTAAGAGAAGCTTGATGCTGAGACCAAAGGGGAGTCATTGAGAGCAAAAGCTGCAGTGGACTCGACTCCTGGCAGGGTCTCAGGACCGGAGTCCCCAAAATGAGACAGGGGTCTCAGCGCAGCTCCCCCACACGTGGGGAGGGAGCCATCTCTTCATTCAGCAACTTTTTTTGTGGGCAGGGTCCCTTCAGTAACGAAGAGGGCATCGTAAATGTCCCATGGCCAGTGTCAATGTGTATGGCCAGCACCAGCTCTATTTAACATAGAAGGACCATATAAGACACTCAAACCAAAGACATGATAACATTTTAGGTCAAGATCAGATCTTAAGGAGAAGGGGAAGGAGTTAATGTCAAAAGCCCAACACCAATTCAAAGGTGTTGTTGTTCTTCTTGTCCGTAGCCCGCCAATAGGAATCCAATCTAAACCATCAATAAGATGCTAGGGTAGTGTGGGTAGAGTCACTTCCTCAAGGGTCTAGGATTAGATCCCGAATTCTTGTGCTGGGTGTGTGCAGTTTGCACTCCAGTTCTCTGTATCAATGTGTGTGTTCCCCCCACCGGGCTCCAGTTTCTACCCACATCCCCATCAGGAAACCTGCTTCAGTTTACACCACTGCAGGAACATAGAATTGTACAGCACAGTACAGGCCCTTTGGCCCACAATGTTGTGCTGACCCTTAAACCCTGCCTCCCATATATCCCACCTTAAATTCCTCCATATACCTGTCTAGTAGTCTCTTAAATTTCACTAGTGTATCTGCCTCCACCACTGACTCAGGCAGTGCATTCCACGCACCAACCACTCTGAGTAAAAAACCTTCCTCTAATATCCCCCTTGAACTTTCCACCCCTTACCTTAAAGCCATGTCCTCTTGTATTGAGCAGTGGTGCCCTGGGGAAGAGGCGCTGGCTGTCCACTCTGTCTATTCCTCTTAATATCTTGTACACCTCTATCATGTCTCCTCTCATCCTCCTTCTCTCCAAAGAGTAAAGCCCTAGCTCCCTTACTCTCTGAGCACAATGCATACTCTCTAAACCAGGCAGCATCCTGGTAAATCTCCTCTGTACCCTTTCCAATGCTTCCACATCCTTCCTATAATGAGGCAACCAGAACTGGACACAGTACTCCAAGTGTGGCCTAACTAGAGTTTTATAGAGCTGCATCATTACATTGTGTCTCTTAAACTCTATCCCTCGACTTTTGAAAGCTAACACCCCATAAGCTTTCTTAACTACCCTATCTACCTGTGAGGCAACTTTCAGGGATCTGTGGACACGTACCCCCAGATCCCTCTGCTCCTCCACACTACCAAGTATCCTGCCATTTACTTTGTACTCTGCCTTGGAGTTTGTCCTTCCAAAGTGTACCACCTCACACTTTTCTGGGTTGAAATCCATCTGCCAATTCTCAGCCCACTTCTGCATCCTATCAATGTCTCTCTGCAATCTTTGACAATCCTCTACACTATCTACAACACCACCAACCTTTGTGTCATCTGCAAACTTGCCAACCCACCCTTCTAACCCCACATCCAGGTCGTTAATAAAAATCACGAAAAGTAAGGGTCCCAGAATAGATCCTTGTGGGATACCACTAGTCACAACCCTCCAATCTGAATGTACTCCCTGCACCACGATCCTCTGCTTTCTGCAGGCAAGCCAATTCTGAATCCACCTGGCCAAACTTTCCTGGATCCCATGCCTTCTGACTTTCTGAATAAGCCATGTGGAACCTTGTCAAATGCCTTACTAAAATCCATGTAGATCACATCCACTGTACTGCCCTCATCTATATGCCTGGTCACCTCCTCAAAGAACTCTATCAGGCTTGTTAGGCACGATCTGCCCTTCACTGTCCGATTCTCTAAATGCCCATAGATCTTTTCCAACATCTTTCCCATCACAGACTTGAGGCTCACTGGTCTATAATTACCTGGACTATCCTTGCTACCTTTTTTGAACAAGGGGACAACATTCGCTTCCCTCCAGTCCTCTGGTACCATTCCTGTGGACAACGAGGACATAAAGATCCTAGCCAGAGGCTCAGCAATCTCTTCCCTTGCCTCGTGGAGCAGCCTGGGGAATATTCCATCAGTCCCAGGGGATTTATCCATCCTAATGTATTTTAACAACTCCAACACCTCCTCTCCCTCTCTCTCTTAATATCAACATGCTCCAGAACTTCAACTTCTCTCATATTGTCCTCACCGTTATCAAGTTCCCTGTCATTGGTGAATACCGAAGAAAAGTATTCATTGAGGACCTTGCTCACTTCCACAGCCTCCAGGCACATCCTCCCTCCTTTATCTCTAATTAGTCCTACCTTCACTCCTGTCATCCTTTTGTTCTTCACATAATTGAAGAATGCCTTGGGGTTTTCCTTTACCCTACTCGCAAAGGCCTTCTCATGCCCCCATCTTGCTCTTCTCAGTCCCTTCTTAAACTCCTTTCTTGCTACCCTATATTCCTCAATAGACTCATCTGATCCTTGCTTCCTAAACCTCATTTATGCTGCTTTCTTCCATCTGACTAGATTCTCCACCTCACTTGTCACCCATGGTACCTTCACCCTACCATTCTTTATCTTCCATACCAGGACAAATTTATCCCTAACATCCTGCAAGAGATCCCTAAATATTGACCACATGTCCATAGTACATTTCCCTGGAAACACATCATCCCAATTCACACCTGCATGTTCTAGCCTTATAGCCTCATAATTTGCCCTTCCCCAATTAAAAATTTTCCTGTCATCTCTGATTCTATCCTTTTCCATGATAATGCTAAAGGCCAGGGAGCGATGATCACTGTCCCCCAGATGCTCACCCACTGACAGATCTGTGACCTGACCCGGTTCATTACCTAATACTAAATCTAGTATGACATTCCCCCTAGTCGTCCTGTCAACATACTGTGACAGGAATCCATCCTGGACACACTTAACAAACTCTGCCCTGTCTAAACCATTGGAACTAATCAGGTGCCAATCAATATTAGGGAAGTTAAAGTCACCCATGATAAAAACCCTGTTATTTTTGCACCTTTTCAAAATCTGCCTCCCAATCTGCTCCTCGGTATCTCTGCTGCTACCAGGGATCCTATAGAATACCCCCAATAGAGTAACTGATGCCTTCCTGTTCCTGACTTTAAAGAGGATCCTGCTACATTACCCACCCTTTCTGTAGCTGTAATAGTATCCTTGACCAGTAATGCCACCCCTCCTCCACTTTCCCCCCTCTCTATCCCTTTTAAAACACTGAAATGCAGGAATATTGAGAGTCCATTCCTGCCCTTGTGCCACCAAGTCTCTGTAATGGCCACTACATCATAATTCCAAGTATGTATCCAAGCTCTCAGTTCATCACCTTTGCTCCTGATGCTTCTTGCATTGGAGTACACACACTTTAGCCCTTCTACCTTACTACCTTTACACCCTTTATTCCGTTTTGCTTTCCTCAAAGCCTCTCTGTATGTTAGATCTGCTTTACTCCATGCACTATACTTGCAGCTCTCGCATGACCTTTATCCTCCTCCACCTCACTATCTGCTCTAACACTCTGGTTCCTCTCCCACTGCAAATCTAGTTTAAACTCCCCGGAGCAGCACTAGCAAACCTTCCCACAAGGATGTTAGTCCCCCTCCAGTTCAGGTGCAACCCATCCCGTTGGAACAGGCCCCACCTTCCCTGGAACAAGGCCCAATTGTCCAGAAACATGAAGCCCTCCCTCCTGCACCAACTCCTTAGCCACATAGTTAGCTGCATTATCTTCCTATTTCTAGCCTCACTAGCACGTGGCATGTGTAGCAATCCTGATATTGCAACGCTGGAGGTCCTGCCCTTCAACTTTGCCCCTAACTCCCTAAACTCTCTTTGCAGGACCTCCTCCTTCTTCCTATCCACGTCATTGGTCCCTACATGGACCACGACATCTGGTTGCTCACCCTCCCTCTCGAGAATACTGAGAACTCGATCCGAGATATCGCAGACCCTGGCGCCAGGGAGGCAACAGACCATCTGGGATTCTTGATCTCTTCCACAGAACCTCTTATTTGTCCCCCTAACTATTGAATCCCCTATCACTACTGCTCTCCTCTTTTCCCTCCTTCCTTTCTGAGCTGAGAGTCCAGTCTCGGTGCCAGAGACGCAACCACTGCAACTTGTCCCTGGTAGGTCATCCCCACCAACTGTATCCAAAACAGTATCATTATTGATGGGAACTGCGAGCAATATGGATTCTGTGTCTTAAGTACTGATGAGCCGCATGTGTCATGACTTGCAACAATGTTGTTGTGTCAACCAGTGTCTGTGTTGTAAACCAGGAGCAGTACAGTGCATTTCACCCACTGTGTTGATGATAAACTTCTGCCGCATAGTATCCCAAACACAGTACCTCCATTCCTTGCACATTCATATGTCTGTTTTGTGTCCTGATGAAGGGTCTCGGCTCGAAACGCTGACTGTTTGCTCTTTTTCATAGATGTTGCCTGTCCTGCCAAGTTCCTCCAGAATCTTGTGTGTATGCGTGTGTCTGTCTAAATGTCTTTTAAACACATCTGTGGTATCTTCCTTCACTACCACCACTGGCAGTGCATTCCTGGCATCCACAACTCTACGTAAAAATTTTACCCCCTCCCGAACTCCTGTAAACTTCCCCCCCTCACATTAACTATATGCCCCTTATCATTTGACATTTCTATCTGTCTAAAGACTCTTAATCTTATAATTTTGATCAGGTCTCCCCTCAGCCTATGCTACTCCATAGAGAACAACCCCCAAGTCTGTCCAACCTCTCCTCACAGCTCGTGCCCTTGGATCCAGGCAGCATCCTAGTGAATCTCTCCTACACCCCCTTCAAAGCCTCCACATCCTTCCTGTAATGGGGAGAACAGAAATGAACACTGTTGGCCAGAAAGAATGACAATCTACATAACAGTGAATTCAAATGAATCAGGGACAGTGGAAACAGTCTTTGCTCTCGCCGCATGCTTGGGGATGGAGGCTGCCATTTTGTGAAGACACTCTATTCTCCATTTTGTGAGCTTGACATGCTGGGCTTGATCAATGTTTTACAGAAGACACAATGATACTCCTGGTAATCTGCTGGACTGGAGATCATTTCCAAATAAGAAGTTATTTGTGAGATGTTCTTTGGTTGGCTATAAAATGCAGGTTTGTGATTGTTGGGGTTGATGCCTGCCGGAAGTGATTCGAGCTGGTTGCTGATTGAGAACAAAGAGCCATAAATTACTGACTGTCACTTGATGGGAAGAGGGCAATAAATGGATGCTGGCTTGGAGCAGAGCCAAGAACAAGGTGTTAAAGGACAGACACATGGCCTGTGGCTAATGACACTGGAATGTGATATTTGACTTGATAAGGAAAGGATATAAAAGTGGATGCTTTGTGTGTGCTGGTGGCGGTAACTTTGGAGAATAACCATCACAGATACAAGCGTGAGCAACCCTGCGTGAAACACGCAGCGAGTGAATCGGGACAACGAGGAACGCCTGGCCACGTAGACTGCTTTGCCCGGGTAATACTTTGCTATTCTTTCACTATTCAGGGAGAGTCAGGGTGTGCACACAGACATTTAGTGTATGAATCCACGTACTTGTTAGTTTGAACAACAAAGTACTTGTCAGTAAATACAGATCTCTCTGTGCCTCACTAAGCATCATTATAAGCAGAAGTAGATTTTTTACAACAATACAATACACTAAACGTGTCCTAACCACGTTTATACAGCCACAACATAACTTCCCAACTCTTCTACTCAATGTCCTGGCCAGTGAAGGCAAGCTTGCCATCTGCCTTCTTCATTCCCTCTTTCTACTTTCCGATTTTATTCCTGTCCGCTTTCTGTAAGCAATGGACTTGGCCCTTAAGGTCTTTCTGTACATCACCACTGTTAGGGGTCCAGCCATTCACTGTATATTGTGTGTATACTTCCCCTTCCAATGCCTTCTTACTCTGGTCTGGATTAGCTTCATCTGCCATTTCTCTGCCCATATTTGTAACTGATACACATCCTAGTGGACGCTTTGTCAACCCTCTTCACTGTCCACAGATCTGCCTATCTTTGTGTTAGAGCACTACAACATAGAAACTGACCCTTTGGCCCATCCAGCCTGTGCCAACCCATTTTACTGCCAGGTCCCATCTACCTGCATCCAGACAGACAACTTCATTGTCGATAAGTGGGGGTTGGCTATGTGGGGTTATGTCTTATCATGTGGCCACACCATGAAGAGAGTCTGCAGAGAGACACAGGTTAAGCTAACTTTACTGTGCAGGACAGATCCAGCGGAGGTAAGGGCTCTGGTGCGCGTGATCTGATGCAGCTTCTCAAGGGCAGTCATTGGAGAGTGAAGATGGTCTGAGGCCCGGCTGGCTGGTCACGATCGTAGGACGGTGGGCACCCAGGGGAGGAGATCCCCAATGAACGCTCACTCCCGAGGGTGCTGGATGTCCTACCGAAGCCCCACGTATGGGGGTCGCTGTTGAGAGAATGGGCCACGACTGTGAACAACAACAGGGCCTGGTCCTTCCCATGGAGAAGTCCTGAATGTGTCCACGACTGCATCTGAGCGCTGGAGGGGGATGGTCTTCAGAGGTTATTGTTAACCCAATGGAAGATTTCCTGCTCATTCTCCTTCCTCCACTGGATGTAGGAGGCTGTCCGCGTGATTGTCCGGTCCAGGAAATGCGAGAGGAACTGAAATCCACTGACCTCAGTGAACTGCCTGAATTCCTCGAGCTGGGAGCAGAAGAGGGAGCATGAGTTGAGGGTGGCTGAGGTTCCTACAGAGCAGACAACTGGCGGAGTCTGTGATTTACTACCCAGAACGGACTGTGAGGCCAAATAGGCCATTCAGCCCATTGACTCAGCTGGGAGATCCAGCCTGACCCTGTGAACCCACGATGTTAGATAGGGTCTAACATTATGACCCCAGCAACCCCAGACTGACCCCATGAATCCAGCCCCCATAGGGGATAGGATCTAACATCATGACCCCACACCCCCAGTCTGACTCCGTGAATCCAGCCCCCATAGGGGATAGGATCTAACATCATGACCCCACACCCCCAGTCTGACTCCATGCTACAGCTCCCCAGACTGACCCAATGAGTTGTCTCTTCCAGTCTGACCCCATGACCCTGCTTTGACCCTGTGCCTGTAGCTCCCCCAGTCTGAACATGAAACACCGAGAGCATAAAGCCTTTCTTCCTGTCCATGTTCAGCAGGACCTCTGGCTTCTGGGCAGCTTCTAAACCCAGCCTAACCCAGTGCCATGGGTTCAGAGTGCCACAGGAGCTGTCAGTGAAGCAGAGTCCTCACTGGGGTGAATGAGAGGCAGCCCGGGTCTTCGAACTATCCCAGTCGGAGATAAAGGGAGGGAGTTTCAGAGCCACTGGGTTCATTCACAGACGCCAGTGTGACCAAGGTTTGGGGTGGCAAGGGTTAACTCCTACAAGGACAATTTTCCTGTGTCTGCCCTTAGGGCACTGAGGCCAAGGGGTCAGTATCCGGGGAGGGGGTGATGTCCTCTCTGGGCAGCCCATCCCATAGTGTGGAGGAACAGCCCCTGGGCTGAGGCGTTTGATTGTGGGGTGGACATCTGAGATTCCAATGACTGCCACCAGGAGCTCCTTCACTGGGGTTTCAGGGTCAGACTGTGGCGAGGAAGAGCTCTCCGTGCTCACCCCTTGGAACCGCTACGGGATCCTGCTGTGCACTGCTCAATGCCCTTCTTCCCTCCTCCCCCCCACCAAGGCTACGCAGAGGGATACTGACCTCCTGCAGGTCTTCTTCGGTGGAGAATCTGGAGGTGGCACCCTCAAGCAGACCCACGATTGCCTCGGTCGTGTTGAACCTGTCGGGGAGAGCACACCCTTGTTAACACCCCGTTAAAGGGATGTCCTGCCACCCAACGAACTGGTCTGGTGACCTGGCACCCTGGCCAACCAACCCTTCCCTCAGCCTCTCTCACTCCACAACACCAGCAACTGGAACTCACTGCCAGAGGAGATGTTGGCATCATTGCTGCCCAAAAGTGGCAGCAAAGCTTTGCAAGATGGTAAAGGAGGCATCAGCCACGCTGGCCTTCATTAGTTGGGACAATATATAAGACCATAGGATATATGGAGCAGATTTAGGCCATTTGGCCCATCGAGTCTGCTCTGCCATTCCACCATGGCTGATCCAGTCTTCCTCTCAGCCCGTCTCCTGCCTTCCACCCACCCTGTAACCCTTCCAATCAAGAATCTCTCAGCTTCTGCCTTGAATATACATAAAGACTTGACACAGCTGCCGGTGGCAAAGAATTCCTCAGATACACCACCCTCTGGCTGAAGAAATTCCTCCTCATCTCCATTCTAACAGGATGCCATTCTATTTTGAGGCTGTGTCCTCTGGTCTTAGACTCTCCCATCATAGGAAGTATCCTCTCGACATCCACTCTGTCAAGGCCTTTCACTATTCAATAGGTTTCAATGAGGTCAACCCTCGTTCTTCTGAATTCTAGAGAATAAAGGCCTGAAACCATCAAACGCTCTTCCTATGACAAGCCATTCAATCCTGGATCATTTTCGTGAACCTCTTTTGAACCCTCTCCAGTTTCAGCACATCCTTTCTAAGATAAGGAGCCCAAAACTGCTCACAATGCTCAAAGTGAGGCCTCACCTGCTTTATGAAGTCTCAACATTACATCCTTGCTTTTATTTTCTAGTCCCCATGAAATGAATGCTAACATTGCATTTGCCTTCCTCACCACAGATTCAACCTACAAATTAATCTTTAGGAAATCCTGTGCAAGGACTAAGTCCCTTTGGACCTCAGTTTTTTGAATTTTCTCTCCATTTAGAAAATAATCAATCCTTTCATTTCTTCTACCAAACTGCATGACCATACACTTCCCGATGCTGTATTCCATCTGCCATTTCTTTGACTAGTCCCTAATCTGTCTGTCCTCCTGTAGCCTCTCTACTTCCTCAAAACTACCTGACCCTCTGCCTATCTTCATATCATCCGCAAACTTTCCAAAAAAGCTATCAATTCCATCCTACAGAATATTGACATTTAACCTAAAAAGATTCGGTCCCAACACAGACTCCTGTGGAATGCCACTAGTCACTGGCAGCCAACCAGAAAAGCCTCCCTTTATTCACACTCTTTGCCTCCTGCCAATCAGCTGCTGCTTTATCCATGCTAGAATCTTTTCTATAATACCATGGGCTCACAACTTGTTAAGCAGCCTCATGTGTGGTACTTTGTCCAAGGCCTTCTGAAAATCCAAGTACACACCAATCAATTCTCCTTTATCTATCTTATTTGTTATTTCTTTAAAGAATGCTAACAGATTTGCCTGGTGAAATTTTACCTTAAGGAAACCATGCTGACTATGCCCTATTTTATGTCATGCCCCTAAGTACCCTGAGGCCTGATCCTTAATAATCTATTCCAACATCTTCCCAACTTTCTTCTGAAGAGTGGAGTGACATTTGCAATTTTCCAGTCTTTTGGAACTACTCTAGAATCTAGTGATTCTTGAAAGATCATTACTATTGCCTCCACGATCTCTTCGGACTCCTCTTTCAGAACCCTGGGGTGTAGTCCATCTGGTCCAGAATTTAGAAACTGAGTGGTTATATCAAAAGTGTTTAAGGTGAGAGGGAGGAGACTGACAGGAGATCAGAGGGTTGATAATTGGAATGTGCTGCCAGAGGAGGTGGTCAAATCAGTCACAGACACTGTGTTTAAGAGGCATTCAGACAGATTTAAATAGGCAGGTATACAGTCCCAATGCAGGTAAATGGGATGGCTGTGGACGGGCAATAGGGTCAACGTTGACATGGAGTGCCAAAGGGCCTGTTTCTGTGCTGTATCACACCTACCGATGGGGGTCAGGGCTCAGGATCTGATCCCCCACTATCCTATGCAGGATTCTGTAGGAGTTCCTCTGCAGAACTGCTGGTAAAATCTGAAGAACGGTGGGACCGAGCGAGGTATTCCCACAGTCTCAGTATGCAGAGGGAACACCAGTCTAGATCGGTGAGATTTGACACCTCAACCCCCCTCCCCACCATAGCCTTTATCCCAGATGAAGGCACAGGTCAGTGGGTGACAGAAACAGCACCTATGCTGAGCACCAACCACCCCTTTACACCCATCCCATTTTGCATTCCCACTGACTCGCTCCAATTCCCACACTTTACCAGGGTGCCGAGTTACAGTGGCCAATTAAACCACCAGCCCCACTCGTGATTGGGATGTGGAGCTCCTGAGGGAGGGGTGGTGAGGAGGGAGCATTGTGCTGTTGGAGGGGCAGTGAGGAGGGAATGACATGCTGTGGGAGGGGGCGTGGTGAGGATTCTAAGACTCCCAGAAGACATCAGTTATGGTCAGCAGAGAGGCACAGTGGGTAGAGATGTTGCCTCTCGGTTCAACTCCCAGCTCCGTCACTGTGTCTGTGTGGTTTCCACATTCTCCCTGGCAACACACGCCTTTTCTCTGGGTGCTCCAGTTCCCTCCCAGATCCCAACCAGGCCACTGTAAATCTGTGGGTGAGGGTGAGGATCTGAGGGGGTTTCAGACTGACCTTTCATTGTGATTGGAAAGGAAGCTGGAATAAGACATGAGGGAAAGGGAGGAGAAGGGGTACAGGAGTGGCAGGTGATAGGTGAAACCAGGTGAGGGGTAAGATGGGTGCATGGAGGAGGGGGGATGAAGTAAGAAGCTGGAAGAGGATAGGTGGGTGAAGTAAATAGCTGAAGAAGATAGAATCTGATAGGAGAGGGCAGAAAGGGAAGGAAGAGGGGCAGCAGAGGGAAGTGATGGGCTGAAAAGCTGGGAGTGGATAGCAGGAAAAAGTAATGGGTGCAGTGAAATTCTGTCTGCTTTGGGAAGGGCAGGAAATGACGTGGAACTTGCCTCTGGGCAATAAAACCAGCTTACTCAGATGTGATGTTACTCCAACTGGCCTTGATGAAGTCCCAGGCTGGCTTCTTGCCATTGATGTTCTGGGCAACCAAGGCAATGGTGGCTAAAGTGTCCTGTCTATTAATCTTCCACGGCATCAGGGTGAATGACAGGTACCTTTAATGGAGAGAGAGAGAGAGAGAGATTGATCAGCAGATCTTGTGGATGTACCTTCTGGACAAGATCTCCATTTCAGGACCTGGGCTGATCTATCTCTGCACATGGAGATGGTGGACACAAAACACAGGTCAGACAGCATCCATGGAGGGGAATAAACAGTTGATGTTTCAGGCTGAGACCCTTCATCTGGACTTGGAGAGCAGCAGTGGACTCTCACTGAATCCCTCTCAAGAGGGTAGGCATACCCTGAAACACACAGCATCTGCAGATCCTCTCTCGTTCATGATGGGCACACCTTGAAGAGACTTTGCAGTGGAGAATCTAATCGGAGACATGAGAGATTCCACAGAAATCTTCGGCACCACACACAAAACACAACAGGTCAGTCTATGGAGAGGAATGTTTTTGGCCATTGATGATTAATGCTGATGAAGGATCTTGGCCCAAAATATTGACCGTGTATTTTCATCCATAGATGCTGCTGACCTGTTGAATTCCTCCAGCATTTTGTACGCATTACTCTGGATTTCCAGAATTAGCAGAATCCCTTGTGTTTCTGAATTTTTACCCACCACCTGGAGTGATTCTGAGGCAAATCCAGTGGGATAATTGACGGGAGGGCTGGGGGCCAACAAATGTTGTCAGTAGGGGAAGCGAGTGAATGGGTTGTCAGGGCACCAGAGGAGCCCGGGGCAGTTTCACCTGTAGTGTTCAGGGAGCTGGGCACCAATCAGAGGGTGGGGAGGAGCAGGACTGGTAGGATTCCTCTCCCACAGGGCTGGTACAGGCTCAATGGGCTGAGTGGCCTCTTTCTGCAATTTCCTCATTTTAATAACATTCCTGTGAAACAGAAACACCAGGGATGGCAGTTTCCTGGAATCTGGAGCAAGAAACAATATGCTGGAGGAACTCAGTGGGCCGAGCAGCATCTGTGGAGTTGGTGTTTTAGGTCCAGACTCTTCACTTGTTTTGTTCTAATTGTGTTCCTTCTTAAAAATCTGTTTAATAAATATGTTGCATTTATATTTTTCCTGTGAATGCTGCTTATCTGATGCCATATAAGACACAGGACAGAATTAGGCCATTTGGCCTGTCAAGTCTACTCTGCCATTTAATCATGCCTGATCTATTTTCCCTTTCAACCCCGTTTTCCTGCCTTCTCCCCTAACCTTTGACAACTTCACTAATCAAGAGTCTATCAACCTCCGCTTTAAATAGACCCACTATCTTGGCCTCCAGACCCAGTTTTGGCAATAAATTCCATAGGTAAACCGCTCTGTAGCTAAAGAAATTCCTCTGCATCTCTGTTGGAATGGATGTCCTATTTTGAGGCTGTGCCCCTAGTCCTAGACTCCCCACTGCTGGAAACAACTTGTCCATATCTAGGCCCAGAGCCTGTGATGCTGCTGTAAGTAAGTTTTTCATTGCACCTGTACATGCACGTATACAGCAATCAACATGCCCTTGACTTCTATCTGAAATGTTTCAACCCGAAACATTCTCCTCCACGGATGCTTCCCAACCCAATGAGATCCGCCAGTAGCTTGTCTTCTGTTTTGTATGAATGGCATTTCCATGCGCTTGTGTGTTCGTGCTGATTCTCAGGGGAGAATGGTGGCAGAGCAAAGGGGAGGAAGCTTCTACTGGGAGTATCAGGAAAGGTTCAGAGGGACACGGGGCAAATGCAGGCAAATAGGATTGAGCCCAGATGCGTCACCTGGGCGGGGCAGAAGGGCCACTTCTCTGACTCTTCCAGATCAGATTGGGGGCAGTGGAAAAACGCAGAGGTGTGAACAGTGGAGGCCTTGAGGACCAGAGGGGTGGGGATGACAGGAGACTGTGTGGCATCCGGGAGGGCTGGACATGGCGTACCTGGCCAGGATGGCAGTGTTGGCACTGCAGGCCAGGCAGTAGCGGAGTGTCTGCGCCTCAGCGGCGCTCTCGGCCAAATCGTACATCTTCCAGGCAAAGTCCCACTCGGCCTGGTCACCCTCGGCAACCGACCGGCAGTACACCACCCTGCGTAGGCTGGGGGGGATCCTGGGGTTGGGGGAGGGGGAAGGTGAGAAAAAGATATTGGTTAAGACAAGCCTAAATGTAGGTAAATCTGTGTAGAGGTTTGGTCACTCTATTGCCAAGCTGGAGTGGATGCAGAGGAGTTTTACAAGGATGCAGCCTAGACCAGAGGCACATGTGGAAATGTTGGCCAGACTCGATCTTTATCCACTGGAGTCAGGGGTGACCTCATACAAGTTTGTAAAATCATGAGGGGTGTGGATAAGGTCAGTCTTTTCCTCAGGGTGGGGAGTCCAAATCTTGAGGGAAAGATGCAAGACAAGAGCGGAGAAACTTAAAAGAGCCCTGAAGGGTAGCTACTTTGCTCAGGGGTAGGGAGTACCTGGAATGAGCTGCCAAAGTTGTCGAGGCAAGAATAAAGCTAAACCCAAACCCCTGGGACTTCCCCCAGAACCCTTGTAAACATACCACTGGGGAGAGGGACTGGCAGGCTGTGGATGGGCCACATGGCCTCAGGTACTCACGGGTTGACGTCCGGCTGTGCCATCCAGCGGGAGAAGAGGTCTTTGGCTGCCGTGTTACATTTGCGCAGCCCGTTGGAGCAGGCAACGCCAACCACCACTTCCTGGGCCAACCTGGGTGGAGAGGAGAGGGAGGGTCTGGGCTTAGAGCTGATGGCAGGGGCAGGATCTCCACCCCCACAAGCTCGGGGCCTGGTCTTCACCACCTCCTCCAAGCCTGGAGGCCCAGCAAACGTCAGTCTGGAGACCCGACCTTGCTGGGTGTGGTAGGGGGAGAGAGGGAGAGGAGAAGGAGGAGTGAGGGGTGCAGGTGGAGGAAGGAGAGGGTGGCCGAAGGAGGAGGAGGAGAGAGAAGGGGAGGGAGGGAGGGAGGGAGCAGAAAGAGGGAGAGAGGGTGGAAGGATAGAGAGGTGGTGATGGGAGAGAGAGACACAGCTTAGCTCAGGCCCAGTGATTGGGGGGGGGTGGGGCGTGTGGTGTGGAAGAAGTAGGAGAAACAATGAGGTAGTGGAGGATGGGGACTGATGGGGGTGGGATTTTCTGGGACACAGCTTGGTCATCCGGGGTGGAGGGAAGGGTTTGGGATGTGAGGAGAGGGACACACTGGAGATGGGCTTGTTACTCACTGCTCTCTGCCTTCACTGGGCGCAGAGCGCAGTCCGGGACTAGCCAGCTCCACGTAGTCAAAGACAGGGCTGACCTTGCTTAGGACGTACTCCTGCTGGGACATGGGAGCAGTGACACTGGAGCCCAGAGAATCTGCCCTGCCCTCCACCAATGGTCTCCTGTTTCGCCGCTCCCATCACCCCAGTGTCTGCCCAAAATCTCCCTTCTCTCCCCAACCTCCGGGTCTCTCCTCTACCCCTCCACTTCTCCCTTTGCTGCCCCCTCCCTCCCTCCCTCCTTCTTCCCTCCCCTCATCCTCTCCCCCTCCATCCTCTGACCGTTGCCTCCCCCTCCACCCAAGCCCTTCCCCTCCCCTTTCCCTATACCCCTCCCCACTCTCCAGGCCCCTCTCCCCAATCCAGCCTCCCTCCCCTACCCCCTCACCTCCAGCAGGTTGTAGGCGGGGTTCTCCCTCAGCACCAACTCCATGAAGTCCAGGTGTGTTCTGAGGGTGTCCCAGGGCAGGGACTCGGTCTCCGTGTGCAGGTAGCGTGTCGTCTCCAGAGCACGTGTGATCCTAACGTGCTGCCCACTGCTCCCACAAAAACACAGGTCGGCTCACCTCCGAAACAGCCTGCCTTTACCGAGGCCGCGAGGAGGGAGCTCTCTAGCCACTGTCCCAGCAGGTTTATTGATAAGAAGCAGGATTAGGCCACTCGGCCCCTTGAAACTGCTGTCCTTCGCCCTGCACCCTGGGATACCTGTACATTCCTGGCCCATACATACTCAGCTGTCTGAGGTGGCTGGGTTCCTGGTGAATTCACTGCCCCAATGACATCAGCTCAACTTCTCACCTCAACCTCCAGGTATCCCCACTTGTTGAGGGGCAGGGTGCACCTCTCAACCTCCACCAGCCCAACGCATCACCCGACGCTGGTCTGAGAGCTCCACAGTGGGACGCAGGCCCTTCAGCCCCCTATCTCTGCTGGTCCTGTTGGCCTAATTCTGAGTGGAACCACAAGCTCTGTGTCCAGCTCCACACCCACTGACTGACCTGATGTGTTTTCCCACCGCGTCCCCTCTGTCTGGGTTTGGGCCGGATCGGGGTGGACAGTGGCCACAGCCGGCTAGCTGGGCGACCCCTGGTCATGGTGACTGGGACGTGCCAGGACAACGTCACAGGCCCAGTCCCCACTCCTGACCCAATTAGCCACACCTTCTCCCTTCCACGCCTTGCCACCCGCACCGCCATTGAACCTACCGAGCAAGGCTGAAAGCATCGTCGATGAGCTGAGCCCGGTTGATCACTGGGATGGCCTGGTGGAGGAGTAAGAGAGGTTGATGAAGGATCAGAGAGTACTTCCTGATGTTCAGCTGGTCAGGCTGAACATGGGAAGGGGGAACATGGGCGTGTTAGGGGCCCGGGGAATGTGGGGGTGTGCCAGGGGCCTGAGTAATGATGTGCTATGTCAGGGACCCAGGGGATACTCTGGCATGTCAGGGGCCTGGGGAATGTGGGGGTGTGCCAGGGGCCCGGAGAATGTGGGGGTGTGCCAGGGGCCTGAGTAATGATGTGCTATGTCAGGGACCCAGGGGATACTCTGGCATGTCAGGGGCCTGGGGAATGTGGGGGTGTGTCAGGGGCCCGGAGAATGTGCTGGTATATCAGGGACCCGGGGAATGTGGGGGTGTGCCAGGGGCCTGAGTAATGATGTGCTATGTCAGGGACCCAGGGGATACTCTGGCATGTCAGGGGCCTGGGGAATGTGGGGGTGTGTCAGGGGCCCGGAGAATGTGCTGGTATATCAGGGACCCGGGGAATGTGGGGGTGTGCCAGGGGCCTGAGTAATGATGTGCTATGTCAGGGACCCAGGGGATACTCTGGCATGTCAGGGGCCTGGGGAATGTGGGGGTGTGTCAGGGGCCCGGAGAATGTGCTGGTATATCAGGGACCCGGGGAATGTGGGGGTGTGCCGGGGCCTGAGTAATGATGTGCTATGTCAGGGACCCAGGGGATACTCTGGCATGTCAGGGGCCTGGGGAATGTGGTGGCGTATCAGGGGCCTGGGGAATGTGGGGGTGTGTCAGGGACCCGGGGAATGTGGGGGTGTGCCAGGGGTCTGAGTAATGATGTGCTATGTCAGGGACCCAGGGGATACTCTGGCATGTCAGGGGCCTGGGGAATGTGGGGGTGTGTCAGTGGCCCAGGGAATGTGGGGGTGTGCCAGGGGCCCGGGGAATGTGGTGGCGTATCAGGGGCCTGGGGAATGTGGGGGTGTGTCAGGGACCCGGGGAATGTGGGGGTGTGCCAGGGGCCTGAGTAATGATGTGCTATGTCAGGGACCCAAGGGATACTCTGGCATGTCAGGGGCCTGGGGAATATGGTGGCATATCAGAGGCTTTCTTCCCTCTCTCTCCCTCCCTCTCATCTCTCTTCCTCCCTCTGGCTCTCCTTCTCCTCTGTTTCTGTTTCTCTCCGTCCATCTCCTCTCTCCGTCACACTTTCCTCATTTCCTCTCCCCATCCTTCTCCCTCTCCTCTCTCCTACCTCCTACCTCCTCTCCCTTGCTCTGCTCCATCCCTCCTCCTTGCCACTGCCTCGCCCCCACACTCCCACTGTCCCTCCTCCTCCCTGCCACTGCCCCTCCTCCTCCCTGCCACTGCTTCGCCCCTCCCTCCCACTGTCCCTCCTCCTCCCTGCCACTGCCTCGCCCCCTCACTCCCACTGTCCCTCCTCCTCCCTGCCACTGCCCCTCCTCCTCCCTGCCACTGCTTCGCCCCTCCCTCCCACTGCCCCTCCTCCTCCCTGCCACTGCTTCGCCCCTCCCTCCCACTGTCCCTCCTCCTCCCTGCCACTGCTTCGCCCCTCCCTGGCACTGCCCCTCCTCCTCCCTGCCACTGCTTCGCCCCTCCCTCCCACTGTCCCTCCTCCTCCCTGCCTCTGCCCCTCCTCCTCCCTGCCACTGCCTCGCCCCCTCCCTCCCACTGTCCCTCCTCCTCCCTGCCACTGCCTCGCCCCCTCCCTCCCACTGTCCCTCCTCCTCCCTGCCACTGCCTTGCCCCCTCCCTCCCACTGTCCCTCCTCCTCCCTCCCACTGTCCCTCCTCCTCCCTGCCACTGCCTCGCCCCCTCCCTCCCACTGTCCCTCCTCCTCCCTGCCACTGCCTCGCCCCCTCCCTCCCACTGTCCCTCCTCCTCCCTGCCACTGCCTCGCCCCCTCCCTCCCACTGTCCCTCCTCCTCCCTGCCACTGCCTCGCCCCCTCCCTCCCACTGTCCCTCCATGCTCCCTCCCGGCATGAACTTACATCCCTGTTTCTCATCAGTTGGATCAGCAACCGGTCCCAGTTGTCATCGTCATAATTAACTCTGTAAACGCCAACAGCATTGATATTTGCCAACACCCAGGTCTGATCTCTCACCACCAACTGGCTCACGTACACCTCTGAGGGAAGATCCCAGACAGGGGTCAGACACAGAGTGAAACTCCCTCCACACCATCCCATCACACACTCCCGGGGTCAGACACAGAGTGAAACTCCCTCCACACCGTCTCATCACACACTCCCGGGGTCAGACACAGAGTGAAGCTCCCTCCACACCGTCCCATCACACACTCCCGGAGTCAGACACCGAGTGAAACTCCCTCTACACCCTCCCATCACACACTCCCGGGGTCAGACAAAGAGTGAAACTCCCTCCACACCGTCCCATCACACACTCCCGGGGTCAGACACAGAGTGAAACTCCCTCCACACCGTCTCATCACACACTCCCGGGGTCAGACACAGAGTGAAACTACCTCCACACTGTCCCATCACACACTCCCGGGGTCAGACACAGAGTGAAACTCCCTCCACACCGTCCCATCACACACTCCCGGGGTCAGACACAGAGTGAAATTCCCTCCACACCGTCCCATCACACACTCCCGGGATCAGACACAGAGTGAAGCTCCCTCCACACCGTCTCATCACACACTCCCGGGGTCAGACACAGAGTGAAACTACCTCCACACTGTCCCATCACACACTCCCGGGGTCAGACACAGAGTGAAACTCCCTCCACACCGTCTCATCACACACTCCCGGGGTCAGACACAGAGTGAAACTACCTCCACACCATCCCATCACACACTCCCGGGGTCAGACACAGAGTGAAACTCCCTCCACACCGTCTCATCACACACTCCCGGGGTCAGACACAGAGTGAAGCTCCCTCCACACCGTCCCATCACACACTCCCGGAGTCAGACACCGAGTGAAACTCCCTCTACACCCTCCCATCACACACTCCCGGGGTCAGACACAGAGTGAAGCTCCCTCCACACTGTCCCATCACACACTCCCGGGGTCAGACACAGAGTGAAACTCCCTCCACACCATCCCATCACACACTCCCGGGGTCAGACACAGAGTGAAACTCCCTCCACACCATCCCATCACACACTCCCGGGGTCAGACACAGAGTGAAACTCCCTCCACACCGTCTCATCACACACTCCCAGGGTCAGACACAGAGTGAAACTCCCTCCACACCGTCCCATCACACACTCCCGGGGTCAGACACAGAGTGAAACTCCCTCCACACCGTCCCATCACACACTCCTGGGGTCAGACACTGTGGTGAACTACGTGCCTGTCTGGACACACCCCCTGCTGACTGCTCCTGTGGCTCCTCCCACAGACCCTGTATAAAGGCGATCAGAGCCTGGGCCTGGCCTCTCTGTCTCCAGGATGTAGTATGGTGGTCACTCACTGCTGGTTCCTTCTTCCAGTCAATAAAAGCCGCTATCTTGCCTTTACGTCTCAGAGTGAGTTATTGATGGTGCATCAATTACCGGATAGTCGACCAGTACCAACTGACGGCCACATTTCCCTATCCGGATAACATCACCATCTGTGGTCACAACTGGCCAGATCACGACGCCAACCTCCAACGATTTCTCCAAGTGGCCGCAGCTCTGAACCTTACTTATAACAGGGACAAGTGTGTGTTCGGAACCACCCGCCTTGCTATCCTTGGGTATGTCGTGGAAAACGGGGTCATTGGCCCTGATCCAGACCATATGCGCCCCCTGTTAAAACTCCCTCTTCCCACCACTCTCAAAGCCCTCAGACGGTGCCTGGGTTTTTTTTCCTATTACTCCCAATGGGTCCCCCATTACGCAGACAAGGCCTGCCCCCTGGTCAGGTCTACCACGTTTCCCCTCTCTGCTGAGGCCTGCGCGGCCTTCAGCTGCATTAAAGAGGACATTGCCAAAGCAATGATGCATGCGGTGGACGAGACCATTCCCTTCCAAGTAGAGAGTGCCGCCTCCGATTTTGCACTGGCTGCTACCCTCAATCAGGAAGGCAGGCCAGTAGCATTCTTTTCTCGTACCCTCCAAGGCTCTGAAATTCGGCACTCCGCAGTGTAGAAAGAAGCCCAGGCCATAGTGGAGGCTGTTAGGCACTGGAGGCACTATCTCGCTGGCAAAAGGTTCACCTTGCTGACTGACCAGCGCTCGGTTGCGTTCATGTTCAGCAACCAACAGCGGGGCAAAATCAAAAATGATAAGATTTTGCGGTGGAGAATAGAACTCTCCACCTACAACTATGATATTCTGTACCAGCCTGGCAGACTCAATGAGCCCCCTGATGCCCTATCCCGGGGAACATGTGCTAGCGCACAGCTCGACCAGCTATACGCCCTTCATGCACAGCTTTGCCATCTGGGGGTCACCCAATTTTACCATTTTGTGAAAGCTTGGAACCTGCCATACTCCCTGGAGGACATCGGGACGATGACCAGGGACTGCCAAATTTGTGCTGAGTGCAAACCGCACTTCTACCGTCCTGACACGGCTCAACTTGTCAAGGCCACCCGCCCTTTTGAGCGACTGAGTGTTGACTTTAAGGGCCCCCTTTCCTCCACCGACCGCATTGTCTATTTTCTCAATGTTACCAACGAGTACTCACGGTTCCCCTTTGCCATCCCCTGCCCCGATACCACTGCCACGTCCGTCATAAAAGCCCTGCGCCAGCTCTTCACTCTGTTCGGGTATCCCTGCTATATCCACAGTGATAGAGGGTCCTCCTTTATGAGTGACGAGCTGCGCCAGTACCTGCTGGCTAGGGGCATTGCTACTAGTCGGACCACGAGTTATAATCCCCGGGGTAATGGACAGGTGGAGAGGGAGAATGCCACGGTGTGGAAGGCCACACTTTTAGCCCTTAAGTCAAAAGGGTTGTCGGTCTCTCGATGGCAGGAGGTCCTCCCTGAGGCACTCCACTCTATCCGCTCCCTGTTATGTACGTCCACCAATGCCACCCCTCACGAACACCTATTCTCTTTTGCCAGGAAGTCTGTCACTGGGACCACCCTACCAGTTTGGCTGACGTCCCCGGGGCCAGTGCTGCTCCGGAAATGTGAGGAGTAATAAATACTCCCCGCTGGTCGAGACGGTTCACCTTCTACATGCGAACCCCCAGTATGCCTACGTGGTCTTACCTGATGGACGGGAGGACAGGTGCCCACAGGAGCAGCAGACCACTACCCTGAACACTCTCCGGTAACTATGAACCCTGTACCCGAGGTGACACCGTGCACACCAGCCCTACACAGACTCCTCACGACACTCATATACTGGGCGTTTCGTATGCATATATACCAGGCGCCTCGCACATGCATGTGGGACCACTGGCGCCTAGTGGGCTGGAACCAGCACAACCTCCGTCTCCTGTGCAATCACCAATGTCGCCGGCGTCTGTGCAATCACAGCCGGTGCTATGTAGATCGCAGCGACAGATTCGACCACCTGATAGACTTGACCTGTAAAAAACTTCGCCACATGGGGACTCTTTTAAAACAAAGGGGGTGGGGTGAATGTGCTGAACTACGTGTGCCTGTCTGGACACGCCCCCTGCTGACTGCTCCTGTGGCTCCTCCCACAGACCCCTGTATAAAGGCAATCAGAGCCTGGGCCCGGCCTCTCAGTCTCCAGGATGTAGTATGGTGGTCACTCACTGTTGGTTCCTTCTTCCGGTCAATAAAAGTCGATATCTCGCCTTACATCTCAGAGTGAGTTATTGATGGTGCATCAGACACAGAGTGAAACTCTCTCTACACCGTCCCATCACACACTCCCAGGGTCAGACACAGAGTGAAACTCTCTCTACACTGTCCCATCACACACTCCCGGGGTCAGACACAGAGTGAAACTCCCTCCACACTGTCCCATCACACACTCCCGGGGTCAGACACAGAGTGAAACTCTCTCTACACCGTCCCATCACACACTCCCAGGGTCAGACACAGAGTGAAACTCTCTCTACACCATCCCATCACACACTCCCGGGGTCAGACACAGAGTGAAACTCCCTCCACACCGTCCCATCACACACTCCCGGGGTCAGACACAGAGTGAAACTCTCTCTACACCGTCCCATCACACACTCCCGGGGTCAGACACAGAGTGAAACTCTCTCTACACCATCCCATCACACACTCCCGGGGTCTGGGGGATCTCGGCTGGAGGGTACTGCATAGGGCAATGCCCTGCAATAAGTTTTTCAGTTTGTACATGGACTTCCCACCCACATGCCACTTCTGCGGGCTGGAGGAGACCGTGTACCACATGTACATGGAGTGTGTGCAGCTGCAGCCTCTTTTTGCATATTTGCGTGGGCTGCTTCTCGCCTTCTGGCTGCATTTTAGTCCCACCCTGTTTATATATGGTCATCCAGTAAGGAAGGGGGCAAGGAGGGATGAGGATGTCCTAGTCAACTTGCTCCTGGGGCTGGCGAAATCCGCCATCCGTGGGTCTTGGAAACGGGTGGCGGGAGGATCTCCCCGGGCAGACTGCCTGGCAATGTTTAGGGGGTATGTTCATGCCCGGGTAACTATTGAAAAGGAACACGCGCAGTCCACAGCGGCCTTGGAGGAGTTTCGAGACCGTTGGGCTCCGCGGGGTGTAAATGCCATCGTGGATAGGGATGGCAACATTCTGGTGTAATGTCTATTGTCTATTTGTAGTTCAGTAATTGTGTTTGCCACTGTTTTGTATATATTGTATAGCACCGAAATTTGTAATAAAGGATTTTGTAATAAAAAAAAAGGGTCAAAAAAAAAAGGGTCAGACACAGAGTGAAACTCCCTCTACACCGTCCCATCACACACTCCCGGGGTCAGACACAGAGTGAAGCTCCCTCCACACTGTCCCATCACACACTCCCGGGGTCAGACACAGAGTGAAACTCCCTCCACACCGTCCCATCACACACTCCGGGGGTCAGACACAGAGTGAAACTCCCTCCACACCGTCCCATCACACACTCCGGGGGTCAGACACAGAGTGAATCTCCCTCCACACCGTCCCATCACACACTCCCGGGGTCAGACACAGAGTGAAGCTCCGTCTACACTGTCCCATCACACACTCCCGGGGTCCGACACAGAGTGAAACTCCCTCCACACCGTCCCATCACACACTCCCGGGGTCAGACACAGAGTGAAACTCCCTCCACACCGTCCCATCACACACTCCCGGGGTCAGACACAGAGTGAAACTCCCTCCACACCGTCCCATCACACACTCCGGGGGTCAGACACAGAGTGAATCTCCCTCCACACCGTCCCATCACACACTCCCGGGGTCAGACACAGAGTGAAGCTCCGTCTACACTGTCCCATCACACACTCCCGGGGTCCGACACAGAGTGAAACTCCCTCCACACCGTCCCATCACACACTCCCGGGGTCAGACACAGAGTGAAACTCCCTCCACACCGTCCCATCACACACTCCCAGGGTCATTTTAGTCCCACCCTGTTTATATATGGACATCCAGTAAGGAAGGGGGCATGGAGGGATGAGGATGTCCTAGTCAACTTGCTCCTGGGGCTGGCGAAATCCGCCATCCGTGGGTCTTGGAAACAGGTGGCGGGAGGATCTCCCCAGGCAGACTGCCTGGCAATGTTTAGGGGGTATGTTCGTGCCCGGGTAACTATTGAAAAGGAACACGCGCAGTCCACAGCGGCCTTGGAGGAGTTTCGAGACCGTTGGGCTCCGCGGGGTGTAAATGCCATCGTAGATAGGGATGGCAACATTCTGGTGTAATGTCTATCGTCTATTTGTAGTGCAGTAATTGTGTTTGCCACTGTTTTGTATATATTGTATAGCACCGAAATTTGTAATAAAGGATTTTGTAATAAAAAAAAGGGGTCAGACACAGAGTGAAGCTTCCTCTACACCGTCTCATTACACATGCCCGTGATCAGACACAGAGAAAGGCTCCCTCTATATTGTCCCATCTCATAGTCCCAGGGTGTGGACTAAATGTGTTGGAATCTGGGCAAATATCTTGGGACTTGAGGAGAATTCTGCTGCCGAATTATGTGCTGCCTTCTGACTGCTGCAGCCCAGGTCGCCAGAGAGTCTTGAGTAAGAGATGGTAGTGGCCAGAAGCCTGAATCTGGAGCCACGAGGAACTCAGCATGCTGGGTAGCATCTATGCAGGGAAATGGACTTTCTGGTCAAGTCCCTTCATCTGGTCATTTAACCCTTTATCCTGCCTGGGGAAAGCGATACTGAGGGGGGTGGGGGAATAGGTGGTGGTCCATACGTCTTGTTCTGTTGATCCAGATCATGTCCTGCAGGCTGGTGTTGAGTTGCCAGGTGACTGGGATGTACCAGCTGTACCTGAGGATGGAGACAGGAGGGTGGGTCAATCTCCAGTCTGCTCACATACCCCACTGCTCATCACCCCCCTCCCCATCCCTCACCCGTCTGCCATCCGGAATTGGGGGTGTAGTGCACTGTTCACAGCACTGATACTCCCCCAACCAGCACCACCACAGTCGCCTGTCCCACAGACCAGGGGATCCAGCCTCACCACTGGGTGGCAAGGGAGGGCTTCTTGCTCACACAACACCGTGGTTCGGGGGACATCTCCTGATCAAGGGAGGGCTTCTTGCTCACACAACACCGTGGTTCGGGGGACATCTCCTGATCAAGGGAGGGCTTCTTGCTCACACAACACCGTGGTTCAGGGGACATCTCCTGATCAAGGGAGGGCTTCTTGCTCACACAACACCGTGGTTCGGGGGACATCTCCTGATCAAGGGAGGGCTTCTTGGTCACACAACACCGTGGTTCGGGGGACATCTCCTGATCAAGGGAGGGCTTCTTGGTCACACAACACCGTGGTTCGGGGGACATCTCCTGATCAAGGGAGGGCTTCTTGCTCACACAACACCGTGGTTCAGGGGACATCTCCTGATCAAGGGAGGGCTTCTTGCTCACACAACACCGTGGTTCGGGGGACATCTCCTGAGCAAGGAAGGGCTTCTTGCTCACACAACACCGTGGTTCAGGGGACATCTCCTGATCAAGGGAGGGCTTCTTGCTCACACAACACCGTGGTTCGGGGGACATCTCCTGATCAAGGGAGGGCTTCTTGCTCACACAACACCGTGGTTCGGGGGACATTTCCCGATCAAGGTCTGCTACTTGGGGAGAAACAAACAGGTGAGGGGTGAGCATTTATGAAACCGGAGGGGGGAAGGGTTTACGGAGGGAACATTGGATCTTGAGGCCCAGGAACGGCTGCCAATGGTGGAGAGATGGGATGAGGAGATGGTGGAGGGGAGAGAACATACAAACAAGCCCCTTGGCCCAACTGGCCCATACCAACCAAGATCCCCACCTAAGCCAGTTTCAGTTGCCTCAGAGTGAAGAAGTTGCCTCTTGGGTTCCTATTTAAATTCTCCCCTTTCACCTTCTGGTTCTTGATTCCCCAAAGTTGGGAAAAAAGGACTGTGTGAGTTCTCCCTATCTCAGCCCCTCATGATTTTATAAGATGACCCCTCAGTCTCCTACACTACAATGAAAAAGACCTGAATGGCTCAATCTTTAGTTCCTCAAGTTCCGGCACCATCCTTGCATATCTCTGCTCTCTTCCCAGCTTAATGGCATCTTTGCTAAAGCAGGGTGAGCATCCCTAACACCCATCCCACAATCTCTTTGACCCACTGCTGGTGCAGTGTATGTGCACCAGGACTAGAGCTGCCAGACTGGGCAACAGCTTCCCCTGTGAAACTAATGAATTCCCTGCCATTACCAAGCTCATCACCAGGAGAGTGAGCCGTTTACTCTTTACTGTATATCTGTGTTGTGCACTTCACGTACATTTTGAATTATATTTTATTAAATTATTCATGGCACATTGTTATGTGCTGTATGCGTGTGTGGTGTATGTATTGTGGTCCAGAGGAATATTGGTTTGCTTGGTGGTAAATACATTCAGTCAGATAGCAATAAAGTTGAACCAACTGCAGTGTAATGTCCCAACTCCTGTACTCAGTGCCCTAATTGATGAAGGCCAACATGCCACACCATCTTCACCATCCTGTCTACCTGCATCACCGCTTTCAGGCAACCATGTACTTGTATCCCAAGGTTCTTCTGTTCCACAACACTCCCCCAGGGCCCTGCAGTTCACTGTGAAAGTCCTGCTCTGGATTGTCTTCCCAAAATGTAACACCTAGCACAAATCCAAATTAAACAAGTTTACAACAATCAGGGAGGGTTCCATCGCATACCCCTCCACCATCAGTCACCTGCGGATTCACCCTGGATCCCAGTGGCTCTCCCCACTGTCTTCATCCACATCTCTGGTCACCATCAAGTTAGTCAGTCAGTCATGATCTCCCTCACAAAACCTCCCTCTGACTGCAGATTAATCTGGCCCCTCAGAGTTTTTACCAATAATTTCAGGAAGGGGTTGGCCTTGGATTGGCCATGGTTGGGCTGTGCTGGCCTTGGATTGGCTGTGGTTAGTTTGGGCTGTTCTTGGATTGGTGTGGTTGAGTTCAACAGGGCTTGGATTGGGGTGGGCTGGAGTGGTCTTGGATTGACTGCAATCGGATCACATTAAGTGTTTGAGATTTATCACCTTCAGTCCCATTACTTTCAGCTTGCTCCTTACCCTTTCCCCAACAGCACACTCCCCACCATTCCCAGCAGGTTCATCCATTCCATCACACAGAGACAGTAAATGTGTCTGTTCAACCCTTCATTCCAGCTCCCATTCTCTAACCTGCCAGCTGGTCGAAACCCCCGACAATCTGGCACTATCAGAAACATCATGAAGATGGACTGATAAATATTCCAGATTATTGGTTGTTTACCACCAATACGCAAACATACCCTTAGGTGTTACCTTCAGGTGAAAGTGGTGGATTTAAACAGAGCCAGAAACAAGGCCCTGGTGGATTTAAACGGAGCCAGAAATGGGGTCCCAGTGGGTTTAAATTGAGTCAGAAATTGTGTCCCAGTGGGTTTAAATTGAGTCAGAAATTGTGTCCCAGTGGGTTTAAATGGAGCCAGAAACAGGACACTGCTGGGTTTAACCAGAGCTGGAAATGGGGTCCCAATGGGGTGGGAAATAGAGTCCAATAGAGACTTGGAAATAGGGTCCACTGAGTTTAAAGAGAGCTGAAACATGGTTCCCTGAACATTTAAACAGAGTGGGAAATGGGATCCCAGTGGGAGGACAGGGATCACACCTGGACCATTGGGATTCCAATGGGTCATTGATGTAACTATGTCAGAGCCACCTTCTGGAATTCCACAGCCAGAGATTAGCCTGGGAATGCTCACCGGAACCTGGAGGGGCTGGACACCGTGGACAATCCATACAGGAGGAAGTGTTGCTGGGAGACGAGTCCGGAGCTGGTGTTCACGGTCACCATTGGGTAGCCTGGCTGCAGGGCCCAGCTGTCCAAGATGGATTTCAGGTTGGTGGGGAGGGTCACTGCTGACTGGTTGTTCATGGCCTGGGGAGGGAGAGGGCAACAGGTGGGCTGGGGAATGAAAGGCAGAAAACCCTTGCAAATCCCACCCTCCATCCCTATTCCACCTCCAACCTGCTCAGACTCCTTCATTCCCTGTCACAACCCCATTCTCTCCAAATCATATTCCACTTTCTTCATGCAAGCCTCCATCTGCCCCAGAAACCTACTACTCCACCCATCCAGCACCTCCAGACCTCTCCATCCACCCTTCCCAAAATGCCACGTTGCACTCCACGCCCCTCCCCACATCATTGGAATCTCTCCATTTTCCCTCACCCTTCGCCTTCCTTCTCAGCCCTTCCATCTCTGATTCACACCTCTTTAACACATCCTCCACTTCCTTCCCACCCTCCATGGTTCTCCCTGTCCTGCATCACTTATCCTCCATATATCCACGGACATGGCTGATTGGCTGGAGGCCCAGTTAGTCCAGTGTTGATTGGCTGGAGCCCATTTAGCCCAGTAATGACTGGCTGGAAACCCAGAGCCCAGCAGTGATAGGCTAGAGGTCTGGTAAGCCTAGCAGTGATTGGCTGGAGGACCAGTGAGTCCAGCAGTGATTGGCTAGAGTTCCGATGAGTCCAGTATTCATTGGCTGGAGACTCAGTGAGGCCAGTAGTGATACAATCACCTGGGCTGCAGTTCCAGATCCAGAGGTCCTTTATCCAGTTCTATCAAGGACCCTGGGACACCCCCATTCCTACATGGGTCATTGGTGTGGTTTGGGGGCAGGGTACCCCTTTGGTCAGCAGGATCCATCATTAGGGAAGATCTCCTCAGTTCCTAGATTTGGGATGGACCAGGCCTACATGGAAATGGATGAACATTGACAAACAAACCCACCCCTTCCGGAGCCAGAGAGCATCTGGACTGACCAGCGTTTACAAGCTGACCGACCAGTCCAAAAATTTAGAGACCTGTGGATTCTTGCAGCACAGAAAGAGACTCTTCTGCCCACTGGATCTGTGCCAGCCCTTGCAATTCCCAAACCAATCCCATTCCACAGCTCTCGGTCCGTATCATTTTCTGGCAGGTAATGTCCAGATACTTGTTCAAATTGTTGAGAGCGTTTGCTGCAACCATCCACTCAGGCAGTGCATCCCAGATTCCAACCCAGGGGGAAAGTTTCCCCCCCCCCAGATCCCTCCTAAACCCCTTTCCACTTCTTTATACCCCTGTCCCCTCCTACCACCAGGAGAAAATGTTTTTTTACTATCCTATCTCTGCCCCTCTGTCAGTTCTCTACTCCAGGAGGAACAGGCCCAACCTCCCCCATCTTTCCTCATAACGGAAACTCTCTGTCCCAGGCAATGTCGTGGGGGAATTGCCCCTGCACCCTCTCTGGTGCAGCCACCTCCTTCCTATAGCACAGTTTAGAGTTCAGAGTTTGCAGTTACCTTTTGCAGGTGAGTGCGGAGGTTGATGTAAGTCACCGTCCTGAAGCTGAACTCCTTCAGGTAGCTCTGTCAGGGTGTGACACATAGGGTGAGAGGCAGAAAGAGAAAGAGACAGAGAGACAGGGAAAGATGGGGAGAAAGAGAGAAGGAGGGAAGGGCAGAGACAGAGGGTCAGAAAGAGGGGAAGAGATGAAAAGAGAGAGAGAGAGTGAGAGGGAGGAAGAGCAGAGGAGAGATGGACAGACAGGTACAGAGAGAAAGAAGGAGTGAGGAAGAGAGACAGACACTGAGAAAGAGGGAGTGTGAGAGACAGACGGGAGTGAGAAGGAGGCAGAGAGAGAGACAGAGAGCTGATGAATATGGCTTCTTCCCTCTCACCAGGAGTCCTTGCAGGAAGACATTCTCAGTCATGAAGTTGGAGACCATCCGGAGAACAGACGCACCCTGTCAAGGAGGACGCGGGGAGTTAGGCAGTGGGTGACGGGGTGAAGGGTGCAGAGGTGAGCTGTGTGGGACAGACTGAGTCAGAGAGTCAGGGGGGAGTTTCTCACTTTGTACCAAGGACTCATGGGGGGGGGGTCAGGGATGTAATGTGGGAGAGAACTGGAACACGTGGAGGAAACCCACAGGCAGATACACACACACGCACACTTACACTCTCACTCTCTCTCACACACACACACACACACACACACACACTCACACTCTCACACACACTCACTCTCACACTCACACAATCTCACTCACTCTCACTCTCACACACACTCTCTCACACACACACACACACACACACTCACACACTCACACACACTCACTCTCATACTCACATACACACTCTCTCTCTCTCACACACACACACACACACACTCTCTCACACTCATACTCTCACTCACACTCTCACTCTCTCTCTCACTCACACACACTCTCTCACACACACTCTCTCACACACACTCTCACTCACACACACTCACTCACTCTCACACACACACACACACTCACTCACTCTCACACACACACACACACACACACTCACTCTCATACTCACATACACACACTCACACTCTCACTCACACTCACTCTCACTCACACACACTCACTCTCATACTCACATACACACTCTCTCACACACACACACACACACACACACACACACACACACACACTCACTCACTCACTCACTCAGACACACTCACACACACACACACTTGTCAGACAGAGGGATTCTCAGGATTGGGAGGGGTGTGCAGCGACCTGCCTGGTGACCGGGGGTTCGGGATCTAGAGTCACACCTCCCACCTGCTGTAATGGGTCTACATCCGTAGTGGAGCCATCCTGTGCTCTGAGTGTTTCTCCTGCTGATCTACACCTGCCCCTCCCACACCCTCACCTTCTCGTAGGAGATGTCGTTGAAGAGCTGGCTGATGCGCTGGCTGCTGCCGACCTCCTGCTCACTGACTGAGAGTGGGTGGGAGTTCGGCTGGGCGTCTGACTCCAGGCTGATACGGAGGCTCTTGCCCACAAACACAGAGTCCTGGTGAGGCAGATAGTGACAGGGTTAGCAGGGAGTGTGAGCCAGCCAGGCCACACGGGCCTGGTATTTGGCTCATTGGGTCACTGACTACCATCCCTCACGTCCGAATTGGTTTATTATGTGTACTGAGACACAGTGAAAAGCTTGTCTCACATATTGTTCATTCAGATCAGATCACTGCCCTGTGCATTTAAGTATAACAAGGTAAAACAACAAAATGAAGTGTCACAGCTGCTGAGAAAGTGCAGCGCAGGCAGACGACAAGGTGCATGAGGTTGATTGTGAGGTCAAGGTGTAAATATCAGCCTTTAACTCAGTCAGGGAAAAACTCAGACCACAGTTTTTCACTCGATCAACTTTCTTTATTGTATCTTGATGGGAGGAGATGTCAGAGAGTCATGCTACACAACTTGACCCCGCTTTCCTCTGGTTACATCCTCAAATTACTTTATTCTTACAGATCATAAAAAAAGTAACTTATTCCAAATATGGAGTGTGCATGTGCTGATCAGGCCAAGTTATATGCATAACAAGACATCTTGCTTTAATTCATTGGTTGATTCAGAGCCAAGGTTCTTTTCAGTATGTCCTTGACCTCCGCGCGCAGGAGACAAGCAGCATAGGTAGCAAGCACAGTTACAAAAGAAACAAATCTAACCAGAAGGCTACAGAGGTTCTTCTTTCTATCGAGCATGGCAGTTACAAATGTCTGGTCCAACAATTTCAATTCCCGTTCCAAGCATCGCAATCACAAGTGTCTGCTGTAGTAATTTCAATTCTTGTTTCAAGCAGCACGTACCAGTGGCCCTGTTCTGTGCCCTTACTCAACCCAACCCTAACCTATTAACCCTTACCCTACCATATCCTTTACTATTTCTACCTCCTCATACCTTGTACATATTCTCAAAGGAACCATCTTAAAGTACCAGTGAACCATTCAGTAGCCTGACAGCGAGGTAGAAGCTGTCCTTGAGCCTGGTGGTATATGCTTTCAGGCTTTATGGGATGGGTGGGACTTGGATTCTGCTGGCTGCTTTACTGAGACTGCAGGAAGAGTGGACAGAGTCCATGGAGGGGAGGCTGATTTCAGTGATGTAGAAGTGTACACGTGGGGAAGGGAAGAGACACTGAGCTGTGCCACAACCCTGCAGTTTCTTGTCATCCTGGGCAGAGCAGTTACCCTACCAAGCCGAGGTGAATCCAGGTATCGATAAAGATTGGTGAGGGTTGATTGGTGACAAGGGATTGATGTTTCACACAGCTGAGCCTGTCATCACACCCGTGCACTGACAAGAACAGCCTTTGAATAGTTTGTGAGAGAATTTGAGGATGCTCGGTTTCCAAATACCATGATCTCGCAGACGGTAGTCCTCTCCCCCAGAACCTTAGTCCACATCACAATTCAGTGCATCCCTCAGCACAGACTCTATCAATCTGGAACGTACCTGTTGGCAGCATTCCCTCACAGACCAGCAGGCCCCGGACAGACGGCAGTGTGTTTATCCACCGGGCAGAAGATACATGCTCAAGGGCAGCTTCTACCCCTCGGTTATACAGCAATTAAATAGCTCTCCAGTATGATAAAATGGCCACCTGGACCTCAAGATCACCTGGCTATGATCTTTCACCATATTGCCTGCCTGTACTGCAGTTTCTGTGTAGCTGTTACACTTTATTCGGCATTCTGATATCGTTACACATACATATATAGTCTTGGCTCAAAATGTCAACTGTTTTCTCCTGTCCATAGTTGCTGCCTGACCTGCCGAGTTCCTCCAGCACTTTGGATTTACAGCCTCTGCACAATCTCCTGTGTTTTTGACATTTTTAAACTACTTCAGTTTACGGAGTAATAAACTGATCTGTATGGATAATACTTTCTTAGTCCTCACTTCTCACATTGCGCATTTATTTTTTAATATTTCTTACTGGATCTTCCAGTAATTCTTTATGCATTGCACTGTACTTCTGCCACAAAACAACAAATTTCATGGTATGTCAGTGACAATAAACCTGATTCGATATGCAGGACAGCTTTTCACTGTATCTTAGCGCATGCGATAATAATAAACCAGTTTCAATTCCATCGTGATATTTTGGAGTGACGTTGACCCACGGCCATGGGAGCATGACAGGTCCCACGGCCAGTGACGAGGGAGATGCTACCCTCCCTTGTCCTGGAAGCAGCTCGGCTAAAGAATTGGATCATTCACAGTCATTTTATGGTTGTGCAGTCTCACTGTGTACGTTGGCTGCTGGATCCATCAGGTGCATGGTTGAACTTGTCTGCAACCAATACAAACCCGTGGAGCCAGGTGTGATTTCAGACCCATCCCGATCATAGGTGATTGTAACTCAATCCAGTCCCAAGAAAATCCTTCTCTTAATCTTAATAAAATCCAATCCCAGCCCAACCCCAATCCAACCCAATCCCAATCAAATCCTAACAAAATTCCAATCGCTGAGCCAACATGATCTCCAACCCAACAAAATCTCAATCCAACCCCAATCTCAATCCCAATCCAACTAAATACCAATAAAATAGCAATCCTAACAAAACGCCAATTCCAATCCAACCTCACCCAGCTGAATCCTAACAAATCCTAATCTCGTTCTGACCTCAATGCTAACAAACTCCAGTCCCAATAGCAACCCAACTCAATCCCATCTAAGCCATTTCCTGCTCAACCCTGACCCAAACCCAATGCCAATTTAATTTTAATACCAACCAGATGTTATGGTCCCTTCTAGCAATCCCCCACCTTGCTATTTATGTCAGGAATTGGGCCTCAATCCCCTCATTTAGTTTCCAATCGTTCCCAGGTTCCACTGACTACAAACACCTGCTTTCCATCAGGAAATGCAGGATAAAGACCCTGTGATCACAACCAGGAGCTGCCAATTCGTTGGTTGACCTCGTTTCATGGTTCTTAGGACTGCCAGATCTAAGTCTAGCATCGCTCCTGAATACCGATTCTACACTCGCTACGTCAATAATGCCTCCCGACTCTGCCTCCGCGCCCGTGTTCTGCACTTGGGTTTGTCTACCGCCACGCTCATGTGACAGAATGACCTGGCCATAATGAACCCAGCGGACACGGATCCCGTACAACAGGCCCTCGCTAGCCAGGATTGCCCACTGGGCGCCCACGACCAACTACTTAGGGAGGTCACGGAAAACCTTCGGAGGCTGTCCACGAATGTACGGAAGGTCAGTGAGCAGGTGGACCGAGTTTCCGCATCCCTTTCTCCGTCCTCTCCAAGAATCCCGACTACCCAAACCGCACCGCCCAGGATGGTATCGCCCCTGCGATCAGCAACACCATCCCCTCGAGAGCCATACGTACCCGAGCCCATACCCTACGTTGGGGACCGAGGGAGGTGCCGGGCCTTCCTGTTACAATGCTCCCCAGTCTTTGAGCTACAGCCACGTAGCTACACTTCGGATAAATCAAAGATTGCGTTCATCGTGGGGCTGCTATGAGGGGATACCTCGGCCTGGGCGACCGCGATATGGGAAAACCGACCAGAGGCTTGTTCCTCCTACTCCTCCTTTGTCCCTGAAATGAGGAAAGTCTTCGAACAATCCATTCGCGGTAAGGACGCTGCTAAACGTGTGCTGACTTTGTCAGGGTTCGCAAAGCATGGCAAGTATTCCATCAAGTTCCGAACTTTCGCCGCAGACTCAGGGTGGAATGACGAGCCCCTACGGGAGGTGTTTTGACAGGGCCTCTCGGACAAGATAAAGGATGAACTGGCAGCGAGGAATGACATGGACTGTCTGGACTCTCTGATCTTGCTAGCCACTAGATTAGATAATTGACTTCAAGAGCGGCTGAGAGAAAGAACCTCGGAGAAGCCCGCGGTCCACCTTATCAGTCCCGGCCAGCCTCCCTTCCCCAGCCGCTCCAAGTGCAGTCTCTGCTCCGACCGTCCCCACCCCGCTGGGACGGAACCGGCTCTCTCCGTCCGAATGACTTTGGAGGTGGAGAGCTGGGGATTGTTTCTATTGTGGCCAGCCAGGACATTTTGGGATACCTGCCCTCAGCGGCCAAAAGGGAGGGCACCTGGTGAGCCGGACGATACTCCCTTCAGCCCCCCCAGACCCGGCTACCGTGAATTACTAATGACAGTCCCTGTCCCTATCTGCTTTGGTGGATTCCAGTGCCAAGGGCAATCTGCTGGATGAAGACATAGCCTCCCAGGCCGGAATACCTCGCGATCCGCTAACTACCCCCCTGGAGGCCTGGGTCCTAGACAGAAAACTGCTGGCTCGGGTGACCCACTGTATGCCTTCCCTGACCTTGATCCTGTCCAGCAACCATTGGGAGGAGGTACGGTTCAGTCTCATTCAGTCACCTCAAGCCCCGGTAGTTCTAGGGTACCCATGGCTGACCCAACACAATCCCCACATCGACTGGTCTACCGGGAGGATAGCCAAATGGAGCCAGTCTTGCCACGCCAACTGTCTGCAGTCAGCCCCATCTCCCAGGGAAGCTACCGTGACCCCGCCTGTCCCGGAACCCCTCGATTTGTCCCGAGTCCCCACCGAATACCATGACCTGGGACCGGTATTCAGTAAACAGTGGGCCCTTTCCCTGTCTCTGCACTGCCCATGTGATTGTGCCGTCGACCTTCTCCCCGGGCCCTCGCTACCCACCAGTTGCCTCTTTAACCTATCCAGACCAGAGAGAGGCCATGGAGAAGTACATCAGCGAGTCCCTCGCGGCGGGCATTATCAGACCTTCGTCTTCCCCGGTAGGCGCTGGTTTCTTTTTTGTAGAAAAGAAGGACAGGACGCTTCACCCTTGTATCAACTACCGAGGCCTGAATAATATAACAGCCAAGAACAAGTACCCTCTACCCCTCATTAGTTCGCCATTTGAACCACTGCATGGAGCCACCATCTTCTCAAAGATGGACCTTCGAGAGGGAGGGGGACGAGTGGAAGACGGCCTTTAATACACCTCTGGGCCACTTCGAATATTTGGTCATGCTGTTTGGCCTCTCCATTTTTCAAGCTCTCATTAATGACGGACTGAGGGACTTTATTAAGCGGTTCGTATTCGTTTACCTTCACGATATCCTGATATTTTCTAGCACCCCCCCCCCCAAGAACATGTTCACCATGTCCGTCAAGTCCTCCAGAGACTGGGAAAACTAATTATTTGTGTAGGTGGAGAAATGTGAGTTCCACGTTCCTTCGGTCGGCTTCCTCGGCTCTAGCATCGAGAGCAGACCCCGAGAAGATCCGGGCAGTGGAGGAATGGCCTCGGCCCACGACCTGCCAACAACTTCAATGATTCCTGGGTTTGCAAACTTCTACCACCGATTTATCAGAGAGTACTATCGAGTGGCGGCCCCCCCCTTACCTGGCTTACCTCGCATACCACACCATTTTGCTGGGACTCCAAAGCTGACTCGGCATTCACTGACCTGAAGAGGCGTTTCACCATCCTGGTCCATCCGGACCCAGCTCATCAATTCATCGTGGAGGTGGATGCCTCTGACTCCGGGATAGGAGCAGTCCTGTCCCAACAATAAAGTTTGGACTAAAATCTTCACCCCTGCACCTTCTATTCTCGCTGACTATCCCCCCTGGCCGAGCGGAATTATGACGCAGGGAATTGGGAACTCCTGGCAGTCAAACTCGCATTGGAAGAATGGAGGCACTGGTTGGAGGGGGCAGAACAACTGTTTGTGGTATAGACTGATCATAAAAACCTGGGGTATATTCAGACCGCCAAGCGTTTGAACTCCCGCCAGGCCCGTTGGGCGTTATGTTTTGGACGGTTCAAGTTATCCGTCACATACCGTCCAGGGTCCAAGAATGGGAAGCCGGACGCGCTCTCCTGCCAATCCGACTCTGAGGGCACTTCCAGCCCAGGGACTATCCTCCCTCCATCCTGCATGGTTGCCACCCTCACTTGGGAGATCGAGTCCAAAGTAAAAGAAGTCCAACAGGATGACCCCGACCCCTGTACGTGCCCGTTTCCGTCAGGCCTCAGGTTCTCCAATGGGGGCACACGTCTCGGTTCGCCTGCCACCCCAGGACTGATCGGACCCCAGCACTCCTGAAAAAGCACTTTTGGTGGCCGTCTGTGGAGGCGGATACCCATTCCTATGTTTCGGCACGTCCCATCTCTGCCCAGAGAAAAGCCGCTCATCGGCCATCGACGGGGTTACTTCGTACCCTACCTGTCCCTGGTTGTCCGTGGTCGCACATCACCCTGGACTTCGTCACCGGTCTACCCCCTTCACATGGGAACACCCCCGTCCTCACCGTGGTAGACCGATTCTCCAAGGCGGTGCACTTTGTGGCCCTCTCTAAACTCCCCTCCTCTCAAGAAACCGCAGATCTTCTCGTCCGCCATGTCTTCCACCTCCACAGAGTCCCTGCAGACATTGTCTCCGATCGAGGTCCCCAGTTTGTCTTGCAGGTGTGGAAGGCCTTCTGTCGATCCCTAGGAGCATTAGTCAGCCTGTCATCCGGCATCCAATACCTGGTAGACTGGGAAGGGCACGGTCCAGAAGAGCGTTCCCGGGTCCCCCCACTCCTTCATCCTAGACCCTTCCCTCATCCAGGGTTTTCATTGGGACCACCCAGACAGGCCTGGAGGCTCCCGTTGAGGGAGGAGTACTGTCATGGTCCCTCCTGACAATCCCCTACCTTGCTATTTACCTCAGGAATTGGGCCTCCATCACCTCGTTTAGTTTATTTATTTAGTTTCCAATCATTCCCAAGTTCCACTAACTACTCACACCTGCTTTCCATCGAGATAAAGACCCTGTGATCACAACAAGGAGCTGCCAGTTCGTTGGTCGACTCCAGTGTGAGTAACCTCGACTCATGGTTCTTAGGACTGCCTGTTCTAAGTCTAGCATTGCTCCTGGATACTGATTCCATGCTTGCAACATCAATAATGCCTCCCGACTCTGCCTCCGCGCCCGTGTTCTGCACTTGGGTTTGTCTACCGCCACACTCGTGAAAAACCAGATCCCAGTTCCTACCCAATACAGTCCCAACCCAACTGACTCAAAACCAATCTAGCCCATTTCCAACCTACTCCCAACCCAAGTAAATTCCCAACTCAAGATGAACCGATCCAATCTTGACCACGTCTAACCTGACTTGATCCATACTTAACCCAATCCCAAGCCCTGTTTTACCTCACCTGATTTAACCCAATCCGATGAAACCCAGTCCGATGAAATCCAGCCAAATTGCAAATGTGACCGATCCGGACCTAAGTTTCAAATCCCAACCACCTCCTCTCCATTCCCCCCCCCCCCCAGACAAGAGTAATTACATGGCTACTTCATCTTGGGGGTGAGTAAGGCAAGGATGTGGTCTATCCCACCAGCTGGTAACAGGACAGTTTCTGAACCAGGGCTTCTAAAACCAACCATCTCAACCCTACCCAACTATGGGATGTTTCAAAGTGTGAAGGAAGGTACTACACTCACTGTGACCATCTTGAGGTTTGGGATGTCTCAAGCAAGGGGAAGGGTCTCAACCAATCCTATAGAATATTCCAAAGGTTTGAAAGGTTCTTTCTTTCATGGTTTGTGATCTAAATCAGCATTCTCTGGCTGGGATTAGCTGATGTCAGATCCTGATGCAGACACAGATCTCCGCAGCCAATCCAAATCCAGACTGGGATCAGTTTGTACCGACATAGCCATGCATTGCAGCTTGGGTACGATGTCAAATCTGTCGGGACGGTGTAATGAGAGTCTAAAGGGATGGTGTAGTGGGAGTGTTTGACAGGATTGTGCAGAAGGGGTGTTTGATGGGATGGTGTAGGGACACGTTTGACAGGATAACACAGTGTTTGACAGGGTGGGAGTGAATTAAACAGGAACTTTCAAGGTAAAGGCACATGCAGTGAAAATAATTTGCATTCTGCATGGGAACACAGGGACTTGGAATACTCAGACTCCAACCAAGGGATGGCAGCAATTTAACGGGCCAAATGTCACACAGTCAGAGGGAGATACAGATAGGAGCAGGAGCTTCAGCCCCTCGAGTCTCAATCATTAACACCAATCCTGTTTCACTCTCCTCATAACTCCCCCCAGTTTCTATCCCTCGCTCACACACTAGGGAGCAGTTGGATAATTTACAATAACTGTTGATGGGATGAGTTCCTACTTCCAAATGCAGACAAAACTCTACAGCATATACAACAAACCTCGACTGCAGACTGTTGTCCCTCGATGCCTGCGCATGCACACTCACCACTGGCCACTCAGGGCTGATGAAGGCATTGCCAAGGTAACTGAAGTAGGTGGCAAATCCCTCGTTCAGCCACAGGTCGTTCCACCATTTGATGGTCACCAAGTTCCCGAACCACTGCCAGAGACCAGTCAGCAGTCAGGGTGATGAACAGGGGCAGGACAATTGAAGACAGTACCTGACATCGAGCCAGACAGTGTGGAGGGTATCATTTGTCGGGACAGTGTAGAGATAGCATTGACGTGATGGTGCAAGGGGCAACGGGCAGGACAGTCCACTCGTAGGGATATTCATCTTACACTTTGTAAACATTCTGTATTGGGAAGTGCTGTAATATTGTATTCCAGTGATCCTATCAACACTGACAAACCTCCTTCAGAGAAGGAAAACAAAAGATGGACATTGTAGACGGAACATTTGTCGAGGGTGCTTTTGATCGGACAGAATGTTCGGAGATGTTTGATGAGACCGTATGGAGGATGTGATAGTTTAGGAAGTGTGTTTGATGGCACGGTGTAGAATGAGCATTTGTCAGAACGGCATGCAGAGAGTTCTTAGATGGGACAGTGTGTAGATTGTGTTTGACGTGATGGTGTGTCAGCAGTGTTTGACAGGACAATGATGTTTAAGGAAACGGTGTGTAGCGAGTGCTTTGATGGGGTGGTATGTAGACAGTGTTTGACAGGATGGTGTTAGAGAGAGTTTTGATAGGATGGTGTGGAGAGAGTATTTACCAGGAAGGTTTGTAGACAGTGTTTTGAATGTACAGTGTTGGAAGGTGTTTTGACAGATCCATGTGTTGAGAGTGTTTAGGGGGGATGGTGTGTAGAGAGTGTTTGATGGTATGGTGTGTAGACTATTTTGATGGGATTTGACAGGATGGTGTGTAAAGAGTGTTTAATGGGATGATGTGTAGTAGGTATTTTGACGGGTCAGTGTGTAGAATATTTGATGGTATGATGTGTGGACAGTATTTTGATGGGATGGTGCATAGAGACTGTTTTGCCAGGAAGGTTTGTAGACAGTGTTCTGATGGTACAGAGTGTGGAGGGTGTTTTGCTGGGATGGTGCGTGGAGATGTTTGAGAGGGAATCTGTGATTGGGAAATGTTTGAGAGGATGGTGTGTTTGAAGAAATGGTGTTTACGAAGCATTCGTCAGGATGGTGACAGGAGTGTGGTTGACAGGTTGGAGAAGAGGAGGTGTTTGACAAGGTGGTGTAGGAGAAGCAATTGACGGGATGGTGCAGGGGAAGAGTGCGAAGGGTTGGTGTGGGGGGGGATTGTGACTGGTCGGTGTGGGGGGCGGGATTGTGAAGGGTTGGTGTTGGGGGGGGATTGTGATGGGTCGGTGTTGGGGGGGGATTGTGTCGGGTCGGTGTTGGGGGGGATTGTGACGGGTCGGTGTTGTGGGGGGATAGTGTCGGGTCAGTGTTGGGGGGGGATTGTGTCGGGTCGGTGTTGGGGGGGATTGTGACGGGTCGGTGTTGGGGGGGATTGTGACGGGTCGGTGTTGTGGGGGGATTGTGTCGGGTCAGTGTTGGGGGGGATTGTGACGGGTCGGTGTTGGGGGGGATTGTGACTGGTCGGTGTTGGGGGGGGATTGTGACTGGTCGGTTTTGGGGGGGGATTGTGACGGGTCGGTGTTGGGGGGGGATTGTGACTGGTCGGTTTTGGGGGGGGATTGTGATGGGTTGGTGTGGGGGGGTGGATTGTGACGGGTCGGTGTTGGGGGGGGATTGTGATGGGTCGGTGTGGGGGGGGGATTGTGACGGGTCGGTGTGGGGGCGGATTGTGACGGGTCGGTGTGGGGGGGGGGATTGTGATGGGTCGGTGTTGGGGAGGGATTGTGACGGGTCGGTGTTGGGGGGGATTGTGATGGGTCGGTGTTGGGGAGGGATTGTGACGGGTCGGTGTTGGGGGGGGATTGTGTCGGGTCGGTGTTGGGGGGGATTGTGATGGGTCGGTGTTTGGGGGGGATTGTGACGGATCGGTGTTGGGGGGGATTGTGATGGGTCGGTGTTGGGGGGGGGGATTGTGACGGGTCGGTGTTGGGGGGGGATTGTGTCGGGTCGGTGTTGGGGGGGATTGTGACGGGTCGGTGTTGGGGGGGATTGTGACGGGTCGGTGTTGGGGGGGGATTGTGTCGGGTCGGTGTGGGGGGGGGATTGTGATGGGTCGGTGTTGGGGGGGGATTGTGATGGGTCGGTGTTGGGGGGGGGATTGTGATGGGTCGGTGTTGGGGGGGATTGTGACGGGTCGGTGTTGGGGGGGGATTGTGTCGGGTCGGTGTGGGGGGGGGATTGTGATGGGTCGGTGTTGGGGGGGGTTTGTGACGGGTCGGTGTTGGGGGGGGATTGTGACGGGTCGGTGCAGAGGGGGATTGTGATGGGTCGGTGTTGGGGGGGGATTGTGACGGGTCGGTGCAGAGGGGGATTGTGATGGGTCGGTGTTGGGGGGGAATTGTGACGGGTTGGTGTTGGTGGGGGGATTGTGACTGGTTGGTGTTGGGGGGGGATTGTGACGGGTCGGTGTTGGGGGGGATTGTGACGGGTCGGTGTTGGGGGGGGGGATTGTGACGGGTCGGTGTTGGGGGGGGGATTGTGACTGGTCGGTGTTGGGGGGGGATTGTGACGGGTCAGTGTTGGGGGGGATTGTGACGGGTCGGTGCTGGGGGGGATTGTGACGGGTCGGTGCAGAGGGGGATTGTGATGGGTCGGTGTTGGGGGTCATTGTGACGGGTCGGTTTGGGGGGGGATTGTGACGGGTCGGTGTTGGGGGGGATTGTGACGGGTCGGAGTGCGGGGGAATTGTGACGGGTTGGTGTTGGGGGGGGGATTGTGACTGGTCGGTGTTGGGGGGGGATTGTGACGGGTCGGTGTTGGGGGGGATTGTGACGGGTCGGTGTTGCGGGGGGGGATTGTGACGGGTCGGCGTGGGGGGGGGATTGTGACGGGTCGGTGTTGGGGGGGGATTGTGACTGGTCGGTGTGGGGGGGGGATTGTGACGGGTTGGTGTTGCGGGGGGGATTGTGACTGGTCGGTGTTGGGGGGGGATTGTGACGGGTCGGTGTTGGGGGGGATTGTGACGGGTCGGTGTTGCGGGGGGATTGTGGGGTCGGTGTTGGGGGGGATTGTGACGGGTCGGTGTTGCGGGGGGGGATTGTGACGGGTCGGTGTTGGGGGGGGGGATTGTGACTGGTCGGTGTTGGGGGGGGATTGTGACTGGTCGGTGTTGGGGGGGGATTGTGACAGGTCGGTGTTGGGGGGGATTGTGACGGGTCGGTGTTGGGGGAGGGATTGTGACTGGTTGGTGTTGGGGGGGGATTGTGACGGGTCGGTGTTGGGGGGGATTGTGACGGGTCGGTGTTGGGGGGGGGGATTGTGACGGGTTGGTGTTGCGGGGGGGATTGTGACTGGTCGGTGTTGGGGGGGGATTGTGACGGGTCGGTGTTGGGGGGGATTGTGACGGGTCGGTGTTGGGGGGGGGGGATTGTGACGGGTCGGTGTTGGGGGGGTGATTGTGACGGGTCGGTGTTGGGGGGGATTGTGGGGTCGGTGTTGGGGGGGATTGTGACGGGTCGGTGTTGCGGGGGGATTGTGGGGTCGGTGTTGGGGGGGATTGTGACGGGTCGGTGTTGCGGGGGGGGATTGTGACGGGTCGGTGTTGGGGGGGGGGATTGTGACTGGTCGGTGTTGGGGGGGGATTGTGACTGGTCGGTGTTGGGGGGGGATTGTGACAGGTCGGTGTTGGGGGGGATTGTGACGGGTCGGTGTTGGGGGAGGGATTGTGACTGGTTGGTGTTGGGGGGGGATTGTGACGGGTCGGTGTTGGGGGGGATTGTGACGGGTCGGTGTTGGGGGGGGGGATTGTGACGGGTCGGTGTTGGGGGGGGGATTGTGACGGGTCGGTGTTGGGGGTGATTGTGTCGGGTCGGTGTTGTGGGGGGATTGTGACGGGTCGGTGTTGGGGGGGATTGTGACGGGTCGGTGCTGGGGGGGATTGTGACGGGTCGGTGCAGAGGGGGATTGTGATGGGTCGGTGTTGGGGGGGATTGTGACGGGTCGGTGTGGGGGGGGATTGTGACGGGTCGGTGTTGGGGGGGATTGTGACGGGTCGGAGTGCGGGGGAATTGTGACGGGTTGGTGTTGGGGGGGGGATTGTGACTGGTCGGTGTTGGGGGGGGATTGTGACGGGTCGGTGTTGGGGGGGATTGTGACGGGTCGGTGTTGGGGGGGATTGTGATGGGTCGGTGTTGCGGGGGGGGATTGTGACGGGTCGGTGTGGGGGGGGATTGTGACGGGTCGGTGTTGGGGGGGGATTGTGACTGGTCGGTGTGGGGGGGGGATTGTGACGGGTTGGTGTTGCGGGGGGGATTGTGACTGGTCGGTGTTGGGGGGGGATTGTGACGGGTCGGTGTTGGGGGGGATTGTGACGGGTCGGTGTTGGGGGGGGGATTGTGACGGGTCGGTGTTGGGGGGGTGATTGTGACTGGTCGGTGTTGGGGGGGGATTGTGACGGGTCGGTGTTGGGGGGGATTGTGGGGTCGGTGTTGGGGGGGATTGTGACGGGTCGGTGTTGCGGGGGGGGATTGTGACGGGTCGGTGTTGGGGGGGGGATTGTGACTGGTCGGTGTTGGGGGGGGATTGTGACGGGTCGGTGTTGGGGGTGATTGTGACGGGTCGGTGCAGAGGGGGATTGTGATGGGTCGTTGTTGGGGGGGACTGTGATGGGTTGGTGTGGGGGGGGATTGTGACGGGTCGGTGTTGGGGGGGGATTGTGACTGGTCGGTGTTGGGGGGGGATTGTGATGGGTTGGTGTTGGGGGGGATTGTGACGGGTCGGTGCAGGGGGGAATTGTGACGGGTTGGTGTTGGGGAGGGATTGTGATGGGTTGGTGTGGGAGGAGATTGTGACGGGTCGGTGTTGGGGGGGGATTGTGATGGGTCGGTGTTGGGGGGGGATTGTGACGGGTCAGTGTGGGGGGGGGATTGTGACGGGTCGGTGTTGGGGGCGGATTGTGACGGATCGGTGTTGGGGGGGGATTGTGACGGGTCGGTATTGGGGGGTTTGTGTCGGGTCGGTGCTGGGGGGATTGTGACGGGTCAGTGTTGGGGGGGATTGTGACGGGTCAGTGTGGGTGGGGATTGTGACGGGTCGGTGTTGGGGGGGATTGTGTCGGGTCGGTGTTGGGGGGATTGTTACGGGTCCGTGTTGGGGGGGATTGTGACGGGTCGGTGTTGGGGGGGATTGTGTCGGGTTGGTGTTGGGGGGATTGTGACGGGTCGGTGTTGGGGGGGATTGTGACGGGTCAGTGTGGGGGGGATTGTGACGGGTCGGTGTTGGGGGGGATTGTGACGGGTCGGTGTTGGGGGGGATTGTAACGGGTCAGTGTGGGGGGGGATTGTGACGGGTCGGTGTTGGGGGGGATTGTAACGGGTCAGTGTGGGGGGGGATTGTGACGGGTCGGTTTTGGGGGGGATTGTAACGGGTCAGTGTTGGGGGGGATTGTGACGGGTCGGTGTTGTGGGGGGATTGTGACGGGTCGGTGTTGGGGGGATTGTGTCGGGTTGGTGTTGGGGGGATTGTGACGGGTCGGTGTGGGGGGGGATTGTGACGGGTCGGTGTTGGGGGCGGATTGTGACGGTTCGGTGTCGTGGGGGGATTGTGACGGGTCAGTGTTGGGGGGGATTGTGACGGGTCAGTGTTCGGGGCGGATTGTGACGGGTCGGTGTTGTGGGGGGATTGTGACGGGTCGGTGTTCGGGGCGGATTGTGACGGGTCGGTTTTGGGGGGATTGTGTCGGGTAGGTGTTGGGGGGGGATTGTGACGGGTCGGTGTGGGGGGGGATTGTGACGGGTCGGTGTGGGGGGGGATTGTGACGGTTCGGTGTTGTGGGGGGATTGTGACGGGTCGGTGTTGTGGGGGGATTGTGATGGGTCGGTGTTGGGGGGGGATTGTGACGGTTTGGTGTTGTGGGGGGATTGTGACGGGTCGGTGTTGTGGGGGGATTGTGACGGGTCGGTGTTGGGGGGTGATTCTGACGGGTCGGTGTTGGGGGGGATTGTGACGGGTCGGTGTGGGGGGGGATTGTGACGGGTCGGTGTTGGGGGCGGATTGTGACGGTTCGGTGTTGTGGGGGGATTGTGACGGGTCGGTGTGGGGGGGGATTGTGACGGTTCGGTGTGGGGGGGGATTGTGTCGGGTTGGTGTTGGGGGGATTGTGACGGGTCGGTGTTGGGGGGGGATTGTGATGGTTCGGTGTTGTGGGGGGATTGTGACGGGTCGGTGTTGTGGGGGGATTGTGACGGGTCAGTGTTGGGGGGGGGATTGTGACGGGTCGGTGTTGAGGGCGGATTGTGACGGTTCGGTGTTGTGGGGGGATTGTGACGGGTCGGTGTTGGGGGCGGATTGTGACGGTTCGGTGTTGGGGCGGATTGTGACGGGTCGGTGTGGGGGGTGGATTGTGACGGGTCGGTGTTGGGGGGGGGATTGTGACGGGTCGGTGTTGTGGGGGGATTGTAACGGGTCAGTGTTGGGGGGGATTGTGACGGGTCGGTGTTGGGGGGGGATTGTGACGGGTCGGTGTTGGGGGGGATTGTGACGGGTCAGTGTGGGGGGGATTGTGACGGGTCGGTGTTGGGGGGATTGTGACGGGTCGGTGTTGGGGGCGGATTGTGACGGGTCGGTGGGGAGGGGACGTGTAGGAGGTCCTCCTGGTTCTGACCTACCTGATGTACCAGTTCGTGGGCCAATACAAGGCGCAGCTCCTGCCTGGTGCTGTCTGAGTCCTCTTGGGGCTGGAAAAGGAGGTTTATCTCCCTGAAGATGACCAGCCCCCAATTCTCCATCCCGCCATTCTCGAAACAGGGCACGGCCACCAGGTCTGTGCAGGGAGCAAGCCATTATGAATCAGAAGTCAACCCCGTCAACACACCTGAGCTCAGTCTCGCCCACCCAACAGGGGATGAAGAAGCTCCCACATAGTAAAACAAAGGATTATACAGTGTACCATCAGACGCTGGAACAGAATTAGTCCATTTGGCCCATCAAAACTGCTTTGCCATTTCATCATGGCTGGCTGATTTATTATCCCTCTCAAACCCTTTCTCCTGCTTTCATCCTGTAACCTTTGACACTCCTACTAATCCAGAGCCTATCTCCATGACTTGGACTTCACTGGCATCTCTGGCAATGAATTCTACACATTCACCACCTTCCAGCTAAAGAAATTCTTCTTCATGTCTGTTCGAAAGGGACATCCTTATGTTCTGAGGCTGTGCCCCCTGGTAATCGGAATCCCCATGTCCACTTTATCTGGGCTTTTCAATATACGAAAGGTTTCAATAAGATGCTCCCCCCACCGATCTTCCTTAACTGTAGTGAGTACAGGCTATTAAATGCTCTTCATAAGTTAACTCTTTCATTCCCACGATCATTCTCATGAACTCATTCCAATGCTGGCACAACCTTTCTTAGATAACTGCTGACAATACTCCAGTGACCTGTCTGACAAATAATATAATGAAAGTCACCACCAGTGGCACCTCACTGCACGTGGGATCTTCCTGTGCACATACTGGCTGGTGTTACAGCTGGCCCGGCTTTGCCAATGATGGGCACCATGATAGTGCAGTGGTTCCTGTGGCGCTGTTACATTCGAGGGTTCAATTCCAGCCTGTATGTAAGGAGTCCCTACATACTCCCCATGGATTGCATGGGCTCCCCCCTACTCTCCAAAGACGTCCAGGGTAGGTTAACTAGTCGTTGTAAACTGCCACATAATTAGATTGGGGTAAAATCGGTGTTGTGGGGATACTGGACTGGCATTGTTCGAAGGGGTGATTCGACACTATATTGTTAAATTGACAAACAAACAAATAAACAAAGGTCAGGGAAGGTCATGAGGATGAAGGGAGATTTCACTGGGTCGTGAGGAAACGATATGATTTGGCAATATGAAACGATATGAGTCAGCTGCACTTTTCCTCATTCCCTGTCACACACTGTTGAACTTGAAGTAACTTACCAAATCATACCAAAATAACACATAAAACCTAAAATAACACTAACATATAGTAAAAGCAGGAATGTTATGATAAGTACACAGCCTGTATAAAGTAGAAATAATGTATATACAGTGTAGTTTCACTTAACAGAACCGGGAAGATTAAGCAAAAACTGTTTGTGGAGAAAATATCGTCATGTATGCACAGGTCACCCATGCGCACACAGGTGTATGCACACGCCACGCATGCGCACACAGGTGTATATACACGTCATGCATGCGCACACAGGTGTATGTACACGTCATGCATGCGCACACAGGTGTATGTACACGCCATGCATGCGCACACAGGTGTATATACACGTCATGCATGCGCACACAGGTGTATGTACACGCCATGCATGCGCACACAGGTGTATATACACTTCACGCATGCGCACACATGTGCCCGCGCAAGGCTTCATGGTCATTGTAGTCTTTCTCGGGGTAAACACAAGTGTCCTGTATTTGACTGCTACTTTTGTCCCTTATTTGGGAGTGAGATGGTTGGCAATCCTACCTGAACACCCTCCCCAACCCCCGACATCTGGTCCACAACAATATTGTCAATATTGAACCGGTCCGTGGTGCAAAAAAGGTTGGGGACCCCTGGGGTATCAGGACCAATGGGACCCATCGTACCCACTGCATGTAACAGGGTCAAAGAAAACATACCTCAACTCTGTGCCTGACCCCAGGATTGTGCATAGGATGGTGTAAAGGGAGTCTCACTCTGTGTCTGGTCCTGGGAGTGTGTGATGGGACAGTGTGGGAGGAATTTCACTCTGTGTCTGACCTTGGGAGTGGGTGATGGGACAGTGTGGAGGGAGTTTCACTCTGTGTCTGACCCCGGGAGTGTGTGATGGGACGGTGTGGAGGGAGTTTCACTCTGTGTCTGACCCTGGGAGTGTGTGATGGGACGGTGTGGAGGGAGTCTCACTCTGTGTCTGGTCCTGGGAGTGTGTGATGGGACAGTGTGGGAGGAATTTCACTCTGTGTCTGACCTTGGGAGTGGGTGATGGGACAGTGTGGAGGGAGTTTCACTCTGTGTCTGACCCCGGGAGTGTGTGATGGGACGGTGTGGAGGGAGTTTCACTCTGTGTCTGACCCCGGGAGTGTGTAATGATACAGTGTGGAGGGAGTTTCACTCTGTGTCTGACCCCGGGAGTGTGTGATGGCGCAGTGTGGAGGGCGTTTCACTCTGTGTCTGACCCCGGGAGTGTGTGATGGGACAGTGTGGAGGGAGTTTCACTCTGTGTCTGACCCCGGGAGTGTGTGATGGGACAGTGTGGAGGGAGTTTCACTCTGTGTCTGACCCCGGGAGTGTGTGATGGGACGGTGTGGAGGGAGTTTCACTCTGTGTCTGACCCCGGGAGTGTGTGATGGGACAGTGTGGAGGGAGTTTCACTCTGTGTCTGACCTCGGGAATGTGTGATGGGTCAGTGTGGAGGGCGTTTCACTCTGTGTCTGACCCCGGGAGTGTGTGATGGGACAGTGTGGAGGGAGTTTCACTCTGTGTCTGACCCCGGGAGTGTGTGATGGGACGGTGTGGAGGGAGTTTCACTCTGTGTCTGACCCCGGGAGTGTGTGATGGGACGGTGTGGAGGGAGTTTCACTCTGTGTCTGACCCCGGGAGTGTGTGATGGGACAGTGTGGAGGGAGTTTCACTCTGTGTCTGACCCCGGGAGTGTGTGATGGGACGGTGTGGAGGGAGTTTCACTCTGTGTCTGACCCCGGGAGTGTGTGATGGGACAGTGTGGAGGGAGTTTCACTCTGTGTCTGACCTTGGGAGTGTGTGATGGGACAGTGTAGAGGGAGTTTCACTCTGTGTCTGACCCCGGGAGTGTGTGATGGGACGGTGTGGAGGGAGTTTCACTCTGTGTCTGACCCCGGGAGTGTGTGATGGGACGGTGTGGAGGGAGTTTCACTCTGTGTCTGACCCCGGGAGTGTGTGATGGGACGGTGTGGAGGGAGTTTCACTCTGTGTCTGACCCCGGGAGTGTGTGATGGGACAGTGTGGAGGGAGTTTCACTCTGTGTCTGACCTTGGGAGTGTGTGATGGGACAGTGTAGAGGGAGTTTCACTCTGTGTCTGACCCCGGGAGTGTGTGATGGGACGGTGTGGAGGGAGTTTCACTCTGTGTCTGACCCCGGGAGTGTGTGATGGGACGGTGTGGAGGGAGTTTCACTCTGTGTCTGACCCCGGGAGTGTGTGATGGGACAGTGTGGAGGGAGTTTCACTCTGTGTCTGACCCCGGGAGTGTGTGATGGGACGGTGTGGAGGGAGTTTCACTCTGTGTCTGACCCCGGGAGTGTGTGATGGGACAGTGTGGAGGGATTTTCACTCTGTGTCTGACCCCGGGAGTGTGTGATGGGTCAGTGTGGAGGGAGTTTCACTGTGTCTGACCCCGGGAGTGTGTGATGGGTCAGTGTGGAGGGAGTTTCACTGTGTCTGACCCCGGGAGTGTGTGATGGGTCAGTGTGGAGGGAGTTTCACTGTGTCTGACCTCGGGAGTGTGTGATGGGACGGTGTAGAGGGAGTTTCACTGTGTCTGACCTTGGGAGTGTGTGATGGGTCAGTGCATAGGGACATCACTCTGTGTCTGACCACTCTATCTACTACTTGCAAGACAGGTGAAGTGTCCAATGCTGGGGATGTAGACCATGTTGGTTGTTTGGACAATCTGATTGTTGGGGGTCGGTGAGAAGTGATCCTTACCCACCTAACTTCTTCAGAGGGTAGAGGATTTGAAACTTCTCTTCATAGAAGTGCAGGAGCCTCCCCACTGTCCGCAAGGCATAATCCCCTTGTCCATCCTCCATCGCCTGCTTCCGAGCCCAGACTCTCACCTGCAATGAACCATCGAGGTTAAAAACTGGCTCCAGGGGACCAGAAACACCAAGCTCACCGTTCCCCTGACCCTTGTTTTTGGCATGTGGATCACCCCTCCTTATCAGCTGGGTTCGCCAAGTTTACTATCCATGGGTCCTGGAGGTGGACAGTGGACAGCTCCGCTCGGCCTGACTGCCTGGGTTCCATCCATGCCCAGGTATTCCTGAAGAAAGCACACCAATGTGGTGTTCTGGGACCGTTGGGCACCGCAGGGGAAAGATGCCATCCTTGACAGGGGTGGCAATATTTTAATTTGATTTACAGTAGTGATATTAGTAATTGTGTTAGTCACTGTTATTGGATGCGTTTTGTAATATTGTAGAATGTGAAATGTAATAAAGAGATTTCTGTAAAATAATAAATCTGATGCCGTCTGCTCCTGGATTCACCAAGTTTGCTCTGCATGGGTCCTGGAATAGGGCGGTGAAGGGCTCTGCCTGGGCACACAGCCCAGCAATTTTCTGGGGGGACATTCCTGCCCACGTATCCCTGGAAAAAGACCGTGCTGTGTCCGCAAGCACCAGGGAGGTGTTCTGACACTGTTGGTCACTGCAGGGGATAAATATGATCATAGATCAGGATGGGAACCGTTTAATTGTGTTAGTCACAGTGATTAGTATTCTGATAATGTAGATGTTACAATAAATACGGCTTTGTAAAAAAATGGAAGGAAGAAAGTCAGCTGGGGTCGGGGTGAGCTTGTACCCGGACCCCACCATCCCAGGACTGTCAGCAAACCCACTCCTTCGTCCCCAGTGAAGCTCAGTGAAGAGTCACCTCCAGCTGCACAGGATTTAACCCACAGGGTGCATGTCACTGCTCTGTGTCCAGGACAGTGTCAGCAGTAGAGAACAAACCTCCAATGATCCCACAGCCCGGACTCTGGGACATGGTCACTTTCAGAAAATCCGACATGGTGCTCACACAGAATTTGGGTAAGTTCTCAGTACTGCGTTTTGGGAACGTAACTGAAGGTAGGACTCCCACACTAAGGTGCAGGAGTGGCGTAGAGCAGAGTGATGGGTCCCTGAAAGTGGAGTCACAAGTAGATAAGCCGGTAACAAATTTGGCACGCTGACCTTCACCGGTTGGAGTTGGGATGTTATGCTGGAGTCCTGCAAGACATTAGTGAGATTTTAAAAAAGGTAAATATTGGAAAGCTGAGCTGGGAACATAAAACTCAGCAGGTCAGGCAGAGTATGTGGAGGAAGGAGTGGGTGGAAGGGATGTGAGTTGAGGGGGAGTGACATTGACTCTGCTTCCCATTCAGGGCTGTGTCAGCTGGTTCCACAGTTCACTGAGCCACATTCGGGTTAGTAACTTGCGGTGGACAGACGGTGCGGAGTGAAATGGTGATTACTGTGACTTTGTTGAAGGTCTCTGCGATGGATGGGAAATCGGAGACCACACACGCCAGCAGGTAGGAGGACATCAGCGGCGTCCGATGGAAGCGCGTCACGATCCACAGTTGCCCGTGAACCCACATCTCTGAGGTCACTGCACACACACACACATACAGAGTGTCAGCGGGTGCAGCTGAGGAGACAGGGGTGAGGGCAGGGGAAAGGGGGAGGGAGTGGGGGAGGAAGCTGTGACTTTGTGCTGTGTATGTCCCAGAGTGTAACCCTGTACCCCTGTGAGTGTGTGGGTGTCTCGGTGAGGGATGCTGTACCCTGTGTGTGTGAGTCTCCCAGTGTGGGACACTGTATCCCCTGTGTCCGTGTGTGTGAGAACCTGTACCCCTGTGAGTGTGTGGGTGTCTCGGTGAGGGATGCTGTACCCTGTGTGTGTGTGTGTGTGTGTGTGTGTGTGTGTGTGTGAGAACCTGTACCCCTGTGAGTGTGTGGGTGTCTCGGTGTGGGATGCTGTACCCTGTGTGTGTGAGTCTCCCAGTGTGGGACGCTGTATCCCCTGTGTCCGTGTGTGTGTGTATGTGTGCGCACACAGGTGTGGAATCTGTGAGGGGTGAGGTCAAGGGGATCAAAGGTGAAGACTGAGGGTGATGGTGATGTGTAAAGGGTAGAGGTGAAGGTGCGGGGAGAGAATGAGGTTGAGGGGTCAGGGGTGAAAGGGTGAGGTTCAGGGATCATGGGGAGGGTGCGCTAGATAAGGGTCAGGAGTCGGGTGAGACATGAGGATCAGGGATGAGGGGAGAAGTAACTTACTCTTGACGGGCATGTTGGAGACGGCTGTGTACTGCGGTCGGTGAATCACTGTCAAGTCAAAGGTCGCCTTCAGAGCCGGCTCATCGAAACACGGGAATACCCGCCGGGCGTTGTCTGGCTGCATCATTGTCACAGCCAGAAACCTGGAGTGTGAAGTGTGAATGTCAGCTTGTGTGTTTGTGTGTCTTGGAATATCGTCTGCGTTCTCCTCACTGAACTCAAGCAAGGATTTCATTAAGCCGGGCACAATGATGATACTGGGATGGAGGGCTGGAGTCATGAGGATACAATGGATAGGCTGGGACTGTCTTCCCTGGAATGAGGGAGACTGAGGGGTGACTCTTTGTGAGGGGCAGAGAGAAGGTGGGTGGTCATAGACTTTACCCCCAGGGTAGGAGAGTCTAAAACGTGAGGGTTTAAGGTGACTGAGGAGGAATCCAAATGGGATTTTTTCATGGAGTCTGTGGGTATATGACAGAAGAAGTGGAAGACACAGGTACAATTACAATGTCTAAAAGACACTTGGACAGCAACACGGATGGGAAAGGTTTAGAGGGATACGGACAGGTACACAGATAGGAAAGGTTTAGAGGGATATGGACAGGTACACAGATAGGAAAGGTTTAGAGGGATATGGACAGGGAAACGGATAGGAAAGGTTTAGAGGGATACGGACAGGTACACGGATAGGAAAGGTTTAGAGGGATATGGACAGGTACACAGATAGGAAAGGTTTAGAGGGATATGGACAGGGAAACGGATAGGAAAGGTTTAGAGGGATACGGACAGGTACACGGATAGGAAAGGTTTAGAGGGATATGGACAGGTACAGGAATGGGAAAGGTTTAGAGGGATATGGACAGGTACACAGACAGGAAAGGTTTAGAGGGATATGGACAGGTACACAGACAGGAAAGGTTTAGAGGGATACGGACAGGTACAGGAATGGGAAAGGTTTAGAGGGATATGGACAGGTACAGGAAAGGGAAAGGTTTAGAGGGATATGGACAGGTACAGGAATGGGAAAGGTTTAGAGGGATACGGACAGTACAGGAATAGGAAAGGTTTAGAGGGATATGGAAGGTACAGGAATGGGAAAGGTTTAGAGGGATATGGACAGGGAAACGGATAGGAAAGGTTTAGAGGGATATGGACAGGTACAGGAAAGGGAAAGGTTTAGAGGGATACGGACGGGTACACGGATAGGAAAGGTGTAGAGGGATACGAACAGGGACACGGATAGGAAAGGTTTTGAGGGATACGGACAGGAAAGGTTTAGAGGGATATGGACAGGTACAGGAATGGGAAAGGTTTAGAGGGATACGGGCAGGTACATGGATAGGAAAGGTTTAGAGGGAAACGGACAGGTACACGGATAGGAAAGGTTTTGAGGGATATGGACATTTACACCCATAGGAAAGGTTTGGAGGGATATGGACAGGTAAACGGATAGGAAGGGTTTAGAGGGATATGGACGGGTACAGGAATAGGAAAGGTTTAGAGGGATACGGACAGGAAAGATTTAGAGGGATACGGACAGGTACAGGAATGGGAAAGGTTTAGAGGGATACGGGCAGGTACATGGATAGGAAAGGTTTAGAGGGATACGAACAGGTACACGGATAGGAAAGGTTTAGAGGGAAACGGACAGGTACACGGATAGGAAAGGTTTTGAGGGATATGGACATTTACACCCATAGGAAAGGTTTGGAGGGATATGGACAGGTAAATGGATAGGAAGGGTTTAGAGGGATATGGACGGGTACAGGAATAGGAAAGGTTTAGAGGGATACGGACAGGTACACGAATGGGAAAGGTTTAGAGGGATATGGACAGGTACACAGATAGGAAAGGTTTAGAGGGATACAGACAGGAAAGGTTTAGAGGGATACAGACAGGAAAGGTTTAGAGGGATACGGAAAGGTACAGGAATGAGAAAGGTTTAGAGGGATATGGACAGGTACACAGATAGGAAAGGTTTAGAGGGATACAGACAGGAAAGGTTTAGAGGGATACGGACAGGAAAGGTTTAGAGGGATACGGACAGGTACAGGAATGAAAAAGGTTTAGAGGGATATGGACAGGTACACAGATAGGAAAGGTTTAGAGGGAGACGGACGGGTACAGGAATGGGAAAGGTTTAGAGGGATACGGATAGGAAAGGTTTAGAGGGATATGGACAGGAAAGATTTTGAGGGATACGGACAGGTACACGGATAGTAAAGGTTTAGAAGGAAACGGACAGGTACACGGATAGGAAAGGTTTAGAGGGATACAGACAGGAAAGGTTTAGAGGAATACGGACAGGTACAGGAATGAAAAAGGTTTAGAGGGATATGGACAGGTACACAGATAGGAAAGGTTTAGAGTGATACGGACAGGTACACAGATAGGAAAGGTTTAGAGGGAGACGGACGGGTACAGGAATGGGAAAGGTTTAGAGGGATAAGGATAGGAAAGGTTTAGAGGGATATGGACAGGAAAGATTTTGAGGGATACGGACAGGTACACGGATAGTAAAGGTTTAGAAGGAAACGGACAGGTACACGGATAGGAAAGGTTTAGAGGGATATGGACAGGTACAGGAAAGGGAAAGGTTTAGAGGGATACGGACGGGTACACGGATAGGAAAGGTGTAGAGGGATACGAACAGGGACACGGATAGGAAAGGTTTAGAGGGATATGGACAGGAAAGGTTTAGTGGGATACGGACAGGTACAGGAATGGGAAAGGTTTAGAGGGATACAGACAGGTACACGGATAGGAAAGGTTTAGAGGGATATGGACAGGTACACGGATAGGAAATGTTTAGAGGGATATGGAAAGGTACAGGAATGGGAAAGGTTTAGAGGGATACGGACAGGTACACAGATAGGAAAGGTATAGAGGGTTATGGACAGGTACACGGATAGGAAAGGTTTAGAGGGTTATGGACAGGTACAGGAATGGGAAAGGTTTAGAGGGATACGGACAGGTACACGGAAAGGACAGTTTTAGAGGGTTACGGACAGGTACACGGATAGGAAAGGTTTAGAGGGATACGGAGAGGTACACGGATAGGAAAGGTTTAGAGGGATACGGACAGGTACACGGATAGGAAATGTTTAGAGGGATATGGAAAGGTACAGGAATGGGAAAGGTTTAGAGGGATACGGACAGGTACACAGATAGGAAAGGTATAGAGGGTTATGGACAGGTACACGGATAGGAAAGGTTTAGAGGGTTATGGACAGGTACAGGAATGGGAAAGGTTTAGAGGGATACGGACAGGTACACGGATAGGAAAGGTGTAGAGGGATACGAACAGGGACACGGATAGGAAAGGTTTAGAGGGATATGGACAGGAAAGGTTTAGTGGGATACGGACAGGTACAGGAATGGGAAAGGTTTAGAGGGATACAGACAGGTACACGGATAGGAAAGGTTTAGAGGGATATGGACAGGTACACGGATAGGAAATGTTTAGAGGGATATGGAAAGGTACAGGAATGGGAAAGGTTTAGAGGGATACGGACAGGTACACAGATAGGAAAGGTATAGAGGGTTATGGACAGGTACACGGATAGGAAAGGTTTAGAGGGTTATGGACAGGTACAGGAATGGGAAAGGTTTAGAGGGATACGGACAGGTACACGGAAAGGACAGTTTTAGAGGGTTACGGACAGGTACACGGATAGGAAAGGTTTAGAGGGATACGGAGAGGTACACGGATAGTAAAGGTTTAGAAGGAAACGGACAGGTACACGGATAGGAAAGGTTTAGAGGGATATGGACAGGTACACGGATAGGAAAGGTTTAGAGGGTTATGGACAGGTACAGGAATGGGAAAGGTTTAGAGGGATACGGACAGGTACACGGAAAGGACAGTTTTAGAGGGTTACGGACAGGTACACGGATAGGAAAGGTTTAGAGGGATACGGAGAGGTACACGGATAGGAAAGGTTTAGAGGGATACGGACAGGTACAGGAATGGGAAAGGTTTAGAGGGATACGGAGAGGGACACGGATAGGAAGGGTTTAGAGGGATACGGACAGGGACACGGATAGGAAAGGTTTAGAGGGATATGGACAGGTACAGGAATGGGAATGGTTTAGAGGGATATGGACAGGGACACAGATAGGAAGGGTTTAGAGGGATACGGACAGGGACAGGAATGGGAAATGTTTAGAGGGATACGGACAGGGACAGGAATGGGAAAGGTTTAGTGGGATATGGACAGGTACAGGAATGGGAAAGGTTTAGAGGGATATGAACAGGTACACAGATAGGAAAGTTTTTGAGGGATATGGATAGGAAAACGGATAGGAAAGGTTTATAGGGATACAGACGGGTACAGGAATGGGAAAGGTTTAGAGGGATACGGACAGAGATACGGATAGGAAAGGTTTAGAGGGATATGGACAGGAAAGGTTTAGAGGGATACAGACAGGTACACGGATAGGAAAGGTTTAGAGGGATATGAACAGGTACAGGAATGGGAAAGATTTAGAGGGATAGGGACAGGAAAGGTTGAGTGGGATACGGACAGGCACAGGAATGGGAAAGGTTTAGAGGGATACGGGCAGTTAGATGGGTAGGAAACGTTTAGAGGGATACGGACAGGTACACGGATAGGAAACGTTTAGAGGGATACGGACAGGTACACGGATAGGAAAGATTTAGAGGGAAACGGACAGGTAGACGGATAGGAAAGGTTTTGAAGCATATGGACAGGTACACGGATAGGAAAGGTTTAGAAGGAAATGGACAGGTACACAGATAGGAAAGTTTTTGAGCGATATGGACAGGAACACGGATAGGAAATGTTTCGAGGGATATGGACAGGTACAGGAATGGGAAAGGTTTAGAGGGATATGGACAGGTACAGGAATGGGAAAGGTTTAGAGGGATATGGACAGGTACACAGACAGGAAAGGTTTAGAGGGATATGGACAGGTACACAGACAGGAAAGGTTTAGAGGGATACGGACAGGTACAGGAATGGGAAAGGTTTAGAGGGATATGGACAGGTACAGGAATGGGAAAGGTTTAGAGGGATATGGACAGGTACACAGACAGGAAAGGTTTAGAGGGATATGGACAGGTACACAGACAGGAAAGGTTTAGAGGGATACGGACAGGTACAGGAATGGGAAAGGTTTAGAGGGATATGGACAGGTACAGGAATGGGAAAGGTTTAGAGGGATACGGACAGTACAGGAATAGGAAAGGTTTAGAGGGATATGGAAGGTACAGGAATGGGAAAGGTTTAGAGGGATATGGACAGGGAAACGGATAGGAAAGGTTTAGAGGGATATGGACAGGTACAGGAAAGGGAAAGGTTTAGAGGGATACGGACGGGTACACGGATAGGAAAGGTGTAGAGGGATACGAACAGGGACACGGATAGGAAAGGTTTTGAGGGATACGGACAGGAAAGGTTTAGAGGGATACGGACAGGTACAGGAATGGGAAAGGTTTAGAGGGATACGGGCAGGTACATGGATAGGAAAGGTTTAGAGGGATACGGACAGGTACACGGATAGGAAAGGTTTAGAGGGAAACGGACAGGTACACGGATAGGAAAGGTTTTGAGGGATATGGACATTTACACCCATAGGAAAGGTTTGGAGGGATATGGACAGGTAAACGGATAGGAAGGGTTTAGAGGGATATGGACGGGTACAGGAATAGGAAAGGTTTAGAGGGATACGGACAGGAAAGGTTTAGAGGGATACGGACAGGTACAGGAATGGGAAAGGTTTAGAGGGATACGGGCAGGTACATGGATAGGAAAGGTTTAGAGGGATACGAACAGGTACACGGATAGGAAAGGTTTAGAGGGAAATGGACAGGTACACGGATAGGAAAGGTTCTGAGGGATATGGACATTTACACCCATAGGAAAGGTTTGGAGGGATATGGACAGGTAAATGGATAGGAAGGGTTTAGAGGGATATGGACGGGTACAGGAATAGGAAAGGTTTAGAGGGATACGGACAGGTACACGAATGGGAAAGGTTTAGAGGGATATGGACAGGTACACAGATAGGAAAGGTTTAGAGGGATACAGACAGGAAAGGTTTAGAGGGATACAGACAGGAAAGGTTTAGAGGGATACGGACAGGAAAGGTTTAGAGGGATACGGACAGGTACAGGAATGAAAAAGGTTTAGAGGGATATGGACAGGTACACAGATAGGAAAGGTTTAGAGGGAGACGGACGGGTACAGGAATGGGAAAGGTTTAGAGGGATACGGATAGGAAAGGTTTAGAGGGATATGGACAGGAAAGATTTTGAGGGATACGGACAGGTACACGGATAGTAAAGGTTTAGAAGGAAACGGACAGGTACACGGATAGGAAAGGTTTAGAGGGATACAGACAGGAAAGGTTTAGAGGAATACGAACAGGTACAGCAATGAAAAAGGTTTAGAGGGATATGGACAGGTACACAGATAGGAAAGGTTTAGAGTGATACGGACAGGTACACAGATAGGAAAGGTTTAGAGGGAGACGGACGGGTACAGGAATGGGAAAGGTTTAGAGGGATAAGGATAGGAAAGGTTTAGAGGGATATGGACAGGAAAGATTTTGAGGGATACGGACAGGTACACGGATAGTAAAGGTTTAGAAGGAAACGGACAGGTACACGGATAGGAAAGGTTTAGAGGGATATGGACAGGTACAGGAAAGGGAAAGGTTTAGAGGGATACGGACGGGTACACGGATAGGAAAGGTGTAGAGGGATACGAACAGGGACACGGATAGGAAAGGTTTAGAGGGATATGGACAGGAAAGGTTTAGTGGGATACGGACAGGTACAGGAATGGGAAAGGTTTAGAGGGATACAGACAGGTACACGGATAGGAAAGGTTTAGAGGGATATGGACAGGTACACGGATAGGAAATGTTTAGAGGGATATGGAAAGGTACAGGAATGGGAAAGGTTTAGAGGGATACGGACAGGTACACAGATAGGAAAGGTATAGAGGGTTATGGACAGGTACACGGATAGGAAAGGTTTAGAGGGTTATGGACAGGTACAGGAATGGGAAAGGTTTAGAGGGATACGGACAGGTACACGGATAGGAAAGGTGTAGAGGGATACGAACAGGGACACGGATAGGAAAGGTTTAGATGGATATGGACAGGAAAGGTTTAGTGGGATACGGACAGGTACAGGAATGGGAAAGGTTTAGAGGGATACAGACAGGTACACGGATAGGAAAGGTTTAGAGGGATATGGACAGGTACACGGATAGGAAATGTTTAGAGGGATATGGAAAGGTACAGGAATGGGAAAGGTTTAGAGGGATACGGACAGGTACACAGATAGGAAAGGTATAGAGGGTTATGGACAGGTACACGGATAGGAAAGGTTTAGAGGGTTATGGACAGGTACAGGAATGGGAAAGGTTTAGAGGGATACGGACAGGTACATGGAAAGGACAGTTTTAGAGGGTTACGGACAGGTACACGGATAGGAAAGGTTTAGAGGGATACGGAGAGGTACACGGATAGTAAAGGTTTAGAAGGAAACGGACAGGTACACGGATAGGAAAGGTTTAGAGGGATATGGACAGGTACACGGATAGGAAAGGTTTAGAGGGTTATGGACAGGTACAGGAATGGGAAAGGTTTAGAGGGATACGGACAGGTACACGGAAAGGACAGTTTTAGAGGGTTACGGACAGGTACACGGATAGGAAAGGTTTAGAGGGATACGGAGAGGTACACGGATAGGAAAGGTTTAGAGGGATACGGACAGGTACAGGAATGGGAAAGGTTTAGAGGGATACGGAGAGGGACACGGATAGGAAGGGTTTAGAGGGATACGGACAGGGACACGGATAGGAAAGGTTTAGAGGGATATGGACAGGTACAGGAATGGGAATGGTTTAGAGGGATATGGACAGGGACACAGATAGGAAGGGTTTAGAGGGATACGGACAGGGACAGGAATGGGAAATGTTTAGAGGGATACGGACAGGGACAGGAATGGGAAAGGTTTAGTGGGATATGGACAGGTACAGGAATGGGAAAGGTTTAGAGGGATATGAACAGGTACACAGATAGGAAAGGTTTAGAGGGATATGGACAGGTACACGGATAGGAAATGTTTAGAGGGATATGGACAGGTACTGGAATGGGAAAGGATTAGAGGGATACGGACAGGTACAGGAATGGGAAAGGTTTAGACTGATACGGAGAGGTACACGGATATGAAAGTTTTTGAGGGATATGGATAGGAAAACGGATAGGAAAGGTTTATAGGGATACAGTCGGGTACAGGAATGGGAAAGGTTTAGAGGGATACGGACAGAGATACGGATAGGAAAGGTTTAGAGGGATATGGACAGGAAAGGTTTAGAGGGATACAGACAGGTACACGGATAGGAAAGGTTTAGAGGGATATGAACAGGTACAGGAATGGGAAAGATTTAGAGGGATAGGGACAGGAAAGGTTGAGTGGGATACGGACAGGCACAGGAATGGGAAAGGTTTAGAGGGATACGGGCAGTTAGATGGGTAGGAAACGTTTAGAGGGATACGGACAGGTACACGGATAGGAAACGTTTAGAGGGATACGGACAGGTACACGGATAGGAACGATTTAGAGGGAAACGGACAGGTAGACGGATAGGAAAGGTTTTGAAGCATATGGACAGGTACACGGATAGGAAAGGTTTAGAAGGAAATGGACAGGTACACAGATAGGAAAGTTTTTGAGCGATATGGACAGGAACACGGATAGGAAATGTTTCGAGGGATATGGACAGGTACAGGAATGGGAAAGGTTTAGAGGGATATGGACAGGTACAGGAATGGGAAAGGTTTAGAGGGATATGGACAGGTACACAGACAGGAAAGGTTTAGAGGGATATGGACAGGTACACAGACAGGAAAGGTTTAGAGGGATACGGACAGGTACAGGAATGGGAAAGGTTTAGAGGGATATGGACAGGTACAGGAATGGGAAAGGTTTAGAGGGATATGGACAGGTACACAGACAGGAAAGGTTTAGAGGGATATGGACAGGTACACAGACAGGAAAGGTTTAGAGGGATACGGACAGGTACAGGAATGGGAAAGGTTTAGAGGGATATGGACAGGTACAGGAATGGGAAAGGTTTAGAGGGATACGGACAGTACAGGAATAGGAAAGGTTTAGAGGGATATGGAAGGTACAGGAATGGGAAAGGTTTAGAGGGATATGGACAGGGAAACGGATAGGAAAGGTTTAGAGGGATATGGACAGGTACAGGAAAGGGAAAGGTTTAGAGGGATACGGACGGGTACCCGGATAGGAAAGGTGTAGAGGGATACGAACAGGGACACGGATAGGAAAGGTTTTGAGGGATACGGACAGGAAAGGTTTAGAGGGATACGGACAGGTACAGGAATGGGAAAGGTTTAGAGGGATACGGGCAGGTACATGGATAGGAAAGGTTTAGAGGGATACGGACAGGTACACGGATAGGAAAGGTTTAGAGGGAAACGGACAGGTACACGGATAGGAAAGGTTTTGAGGGATATGGACATTTACACCCATAGGAAAGGTTTGGAGGGATATGGACAGGTAAACGGATAGGAAGGGTTTAGAGGGATATGGACGGGTACAGGAATAGGAAAGGTTTAGAGGGATACGGACAGGAAAGGTTTAGAGGGATACGGACAGGTACAGGAATGGGAAAGGTTTAGAGGGTTACGGGCAGGTACATGGATAGGAAAGGTTTAGAGGGATACGAACAGGTACACGGATAGGAAAGGTTTAGAGGGAAACGGACAGGTACACGGATAGGAAAGGTTTTGAGGGATATGGACATTTACACCCATAGGAAAGGTTTGGAGGGATATGGACAGGTAAATGGATAGGAAGGGTTTAGAGGGATATGGACGGGTACAGGAATAGGAAAGGTTTAGAGGGATACGGACAGGTACACGAATGGGAAAGGTTTAGAGGGATATGGACAGGTACACAGATAGGAAAGGTTTAGAGGGATACAGACAGGAAAGGTTTAGAGGGATACAGACAGGAAAGGTTTAGAGGGATACGGACAGGAAAGGTTTAGAGGGATACGGACAGGTACAGGAATGAAAAAGGTTTAGAGGGATATGGACAGGTACACAGATAGGAAAGGTTTAGAGGGAGACGGACGGGTACAGGAATGGGAAAGGTTTAGAGGGATACGGATAGGAAAGGTTTAGAGGGATATGGACAGGAAAGATTTTGAGGGATACGGACAGGTACACGGATAGTAAAGGTTTAGAAGGAAACGGACAGGTACACGGATAGGAAAGGTTTAGAGGGATACAGACAGGAAAGGTTTAGAGGAATACGGACAGGTACAGAAATGAACAAGGTTTAGAGGGATATGGACAGGTACACAGATAGGAAAGGTTTAGAGTGATACGGACAGGTACACAGATAGGAAAGGTTTAGAGGGAGACGGACGGGTACAGGAATGGGAAAGGTTTAGAGGGATAAGGATAGGAAAGGTTTAGAGGGATATGGACAGGAAAGATTTTGAGGGATACGGACAGGTACACGGATAGTAAAGGTTTAGAAGGAAACGGACAGGTACACGGATAGGAAAGGTTTAGAGGGATATGGACAGGTACAGGAAAGGGAAAGGTTTAGAGGGATACGGACGGGTACACGGATAGGAAAGGTGTAGAGGGATACGAACAGGGACACGGATAGGAAAGGTTTAGAGGGATATGGACAGGAAAGGTTTAGTGGGATACGGACAGGTACAGGAATGGGAAAGGTTTAGAGGGATACAGACAGGTACACGGATAGGAAAGGTTTAGAGGGATATGGACAGGTACACGGATAGGAAATGTTTAGAGGGATATGGAAAGGTACAGGAATGGGAAAGGATTAGAGGGATACGGACAGGTACACAGATAGGAAAGGTATAGAGGGTTATGGACAGGTACACGGATAGGAAAGGTTTAGAGGGTTATGGACAGGTACAGGAATGGGAAAGGTTTAGAGGGATACGGACAGGTACACGGAAAGGACAGTTTTAGAGGGTTACGGACAGGTACACGGATAGGAAAGGTTTAGAGGGATACGGAGAGGTACACGGATAGGAAAGGTTTAGAGGGATACGGACAGGGACAGGAATGGGAAATGTTTAGAGGGATACGGACAGGGACAGGAATGGGAAAGGTTTAGTGGGATATGGACAGGTACAGGAATGGGAAAGGTTTAGAGGGATATGAACAGGTACACAGATAGGAAAGGTTTAGAGGGATATGGACAGGTACACGGATAGGAAATGTTTAGAGGGATATGGACAGGTACTGGAATGGGAAAGGATTAGAGGGATACGGACAGGTACAGGAATGGGAAAGGTTTAGACTGATACGGAGAGGTACACGGATATGAAAGTTTTTGAGGGATATGGATAGGAAAACGGATAGGAAAGGTTTATAGGGATACAGACGGGTACAGGAATGGGAAAGGTTTAGAGGGATACGGACAGAGATACGGATAGGAAAGGTTTAGAGGGATATTGACAGGAAAGGTTTAGAGGGATACAGACAGGTACACGGATAGGAAAGGTTTAGAGGGATATGAACAGGTACAGGAATGGGAAAGATTTAGAGGGATAGGGACAGGAAAGGTTGAGTGGGATACGGACAGGCACAGGAATGGGAAAGGTTTAGAGGGATACGGGCAGTTAGATGGGTAGGAAACGTTTAGAGGGATACGGACAGGTACACGGATAGGAAACGTTTAGAGGGATACGGACAGGTACACGGATAGGAAAGATTTAGAGGGAAACGGACAGGTAGACGGATAGGAAAGGTTTTGAAGCATATGGACAGGTACACGGATAGGAAAGGTTTAGAAGGAAATGGACAGGTACACAGATAGGAAAGTTTTTGAGCGATATGGACAGGAACACGGATAGGAAATGTTTCGAGGGATATGGACAGGTACAGGAATGGGAAAGGTTTAGAGGGATATGGACAGGTACAGGAATGGGAAAGGTTTAGAGGGATATGGACAGGTACACAGACAGGAAAGGTTTAGAGGGATATGGACAGGTACACAGACAGGAAAGGTTTAGAGGGATACGGACAGGTACAGGAATGGGAAAGGTTTAGAGGGATATGGACAGGTACAGGAATGGGAAAGGTTTAGAGGGATATGGACAGGTACACAGACAGGAAAGGTTTAGAGGGATATGGACAGGTACACGGATAGGAAAGGTTTAGAGGGATACGGACAGGTACAGGAATGGGAAAGGTTTAGAGGGATATGGACAGGTACAGGAATGGGAAAGGTTTAGAGGGATACGGACAGTACAGGAATAGGAAAGGTTTAGAGGGATATGGAAGGTACAGGAATGGGAAAGGTTTAGAGGGATATGGACAGGGAAACGGATAGGAAAGGTTTAGAGGGATATGGACAGGTACAGGAAAGGGAAAGGTTTAGAGGGATACGGACGGGTACACGGATAGGAAAGGTGTAGAGGGATACGAACAGGGACACGGATAGGAAAGGTTTTGAGGGATACGGACAGGAAAGGTTTAGAGGGATACGGACAGGTACAGGAATGGGAAAGGTTTAGAGGGATACGGGCAGGTACATGGATAGGAAAGGTTTAGAGGGATACGGACAGGTACACGGATAGGAAAGGTTTAGAGGGAAACGGACAGGTACACGGATAGGAAAGGTTTTGAGGGATATGGACATTTACACCCATAGGAAAGGTTTGGAGGGATATGGACAGGTAAACGGATAGGAAGGGTTTAGAGGGATATGGACGGGTACAGGAATAGGAAAGGTTTAGAGGGATACGGACAGGAAAGGTTTAGAGGGATACGGACAGGTACAGGAATGGGAAAGGTTTAGAGGGATACGGGCAGGTACATGGATAGGAAAGGTTTAGAGGGATATGAACAGGTACACGGATAGGAAAGGTTTAGAGGGAAACGGACAGGTACACGGATAGGAAAGGTTTTGAGGGATATGGACATTTACACCCATAGGAAAGGTTTGGAGGGATATGGACAGGTAAACGGATAGGAAGGGTTTAGAGGGATATGGACGGGTACAGGAATAGGAAAGGTTTAGAGGGATACAGACAGGTACACGAATGGGAAAGGTTTAGAGGGATATGGACAGGTACACAGATAGGAAAGGTTTAGAGGGATACAGACAGGAAAGGTTTAGAGGGATACAGACAGGAAAGGTTTAGAGGGATACGGAAAGGTACAGGAATGAGAAAGGTTTAGAGGGATATGGACAGGTACACAGACAGGAAAGGTTTAGAGGGATATGGACAGTTACACAGACAGGAAAGGTTTAGAGGGATACGGACAGGTACAGGAATGGGAAAGGTTTAGAGGGATATGGACAGGTACAGGAATGGGAAAGGTTTAGATGGATATGGACAGGTACACAGACAGGAAAGGTTTAGAGGGATATGGACAGGTACACAGACAGGAAAGGTTTAGAGGGATACGGACAGGTACAGGAATGGGAAAGGTTTAGAGGGATATGGACAGGTACAGGAATGGGAAAGGTTTAGAGGGATACGGACAGTACAGGAATAGGAAAGGTTTAGAGGGATATGGAAGGTACAGGAATGGGAAAGGTTTAGAGGGATATGGACAGGGAAACGGATAGGAAAGGTTTAGAGGGATATGGACAGGTACAGGGAAGGGAAAGGTTTAGAGGGATACGGACGGGTACACGGATAGGAAAGGTGTAGAGGGATACGAACAGGGACATGGATAGGAAAGGTTTTGAGGGATACGGACAGGAAAGGTTTAGAGGGATACGGACAGGTACAGGAATGGGAAAGGTTTAGAGGGATATGGACATTTACACCCATAGGAAAGGTTTGGAGGGATATGGACAGGTAAACGGATAGGAAGGGTTTAGAGGGATATGGACGGGTACAGGAATAGGAAAGGTTTAGAGGGATACGGACAGGAAAGGTTTAGAGGGATACGGACAGGTACAGGAATGGGAAAGGTTTAGAGGGATACGGGCAGGTACATGGATAGGAAAGGTTTAGAGGGATATGAACAGGTACACGGATAGGAAAGGTTTAGAGGGAAACGGACAGGTACACGGATAGGAAAGGTTTTGAGGGATATGGACATTTACACCCATAGGAAAGGTTTGGAGGGATATGGACAGGTAAACGGATAGGAAGGGTTTAGAGGGATATGGACGGGTACAGGAATAGGAAAGGTTTAGAGGGATACGGACAGGTACACGAATGGGAAAGGTTTAGAGGGATATGGACAGGTACACAGATAGGAAAGGTTTAGAGGGATACAGACAGGAAAGGTTTAGAGGGATACAGACAGGAAAGGTTTAGAGGGATACGGAAAGGTACAGGAATGAGAAAGGTTTAGAGGGATATGGACAGGTACACAGACAGGAAAGGTTTAGAGGGATATGGACAGGTACACAGACAGGAAAGGTTTAGAGGGATACGGACAGGTACAGGAATGGGAAAGGTTTAGAGGGATATGGACAGGTACAGGAATGGGAAAGGTTTAGAGGGATATGGACAGGTACACAGACAGGAAAGGTTTAGAGGGATATGGACAGGTACACAGACAGGAAAGGTTTAGAGGGATACGGACAGGTACAGGAATGGGAAAGGTTTAGAGGGATATGGACAGGTACAGGAATGGGAAAGGTTTAGAGGGATACGGACAGTACAGGAATAGGAAAGGTTTAGAGGGATATGGAAGGTACAGGAATGGGAAAGGTTTAGAGGGCTATGGACAGGGAAACGGACAGGAAAGGTTTAGAGGGATATGGACAGGTACAGGAAAGGGAAAGGTTTAGAGGGATATGGACGGGTACACGGATAGCAAAGGTGTAGAGGGATACGAACAGGGACACGGATAGGAAAGGTTTTGAGGGATACGGACAGGAAAGGTTTAGAGGGATACGGACAGGTACAGGAATGGGAAAGGTTTAGAGGGATACGGGCAGGTACATGGATAGGAAAGGTTTAGAGGGATACGAACAGGTACACGGATAGGAAAGGTTTAGAGGGAAACGGACAGGTACACGGATAGGAAAGGTTTTGAGGGATATGGACATTTACACCCATAGGAAAGGTTTGGAGGGATATGGACAGGTAAATGGATAGGAAGGGTTTAGAGGGATATGGACGGGTACAGGAATAGGAAAGGTTTAGAGGGATACGGACAGGTACACGAATGGGAAAGGTTTAGAGGGATATGGACAGGTACACAGATAGGAAAGGTTTAGAGGGATACAGACAGGAAAGGTTTAGAGGGATACAGACAGGAAAGGTTTAGAGGGATATGGACAGGTACAGGAATGGGAATGGTTTAGAGGGATATGGATAGGGACACAGATAGGAAGGGTTTAGAGGGATACGGACAGGGACAGGAATGGGAAATGTTTAGAGGGATACGGACAGGGACAGGAATGGGAAAGGTTTAGTGGGATATGGACAGGTACAGGAATGGGAAAGGTTTAGAGGGATATGAACAGGTACACAGATAGGAAAGGTTTAGAGGGATATGGACAGGTACACGGATAGGAAATGTTTAGAGGGATATGGACAGGTACTGGAATGGGAAAGGATTAGAGGGATACGGACAGGTACAGGAATGGGAAAGGTTTAGACTGATACGGAGAGGTACACGGATATGAAAGTTTTTGAGGGATATGGATAGGAAAACGGATAGGAAAGGTTTATAGGGATACAGACGGGTACAGGAATGGGAAAGGTTTAGAGGGATACGGACAGAGATACGGATAGGAAAGGTTTAGAGGGATATGGACAGGAAAGGTTTAGAGGGATACAGACAGGTACACGGATAGGAAAGGTTTAGAGGGATATGAACAGGTACAGGAATGGGAAAGATTTAGAGGGATAGGGACAGGAAAGGTTGAGTGGGATACGGACAGGCACAGGAATGGGAAAGGTTTAGAGGGATACGGGCAGTTAGATGGGTAGGAAACGTTTAGAGGGATACGGACAGGTACACGGATAGGAAACGTTTAGAGGGATACGGACAGGTACACGGATAGGAAAGATTTAGAGGGAAACGGACAGGTAGACGGATAGGAAAGGTTTTGAAGCATATGGACAGGAACACGGATAGGAAAGGTTTAGAAGGAAATGGACAGGTACACAGATAGGAAAGTTTTTGAGCGATATGGACAGGAACACGGATAGGAAATGTTTCGAGGGATATGGACAGGTACAGGAATGGGAAAGGTTTAGAGGGATATGGACAGGTACAGGAATGGGAAAGGTTTAGAGGGATATGGACAGGTACACAGACAGGAAAGGTTTAGAGGGATATGGACAGGTACACAGACAGGAAAGGTTTAGAGGGATACGGACAGGTACAGGAAAGGGAAAGGTTTAGAGGGATATGGACAGGTACAGGAATGGGAAAGGTTTAGAGGGATATGGACAGGTACACAGACAGGAAAGGTTTAGAGGGATATGGACAGGTAAACGGATAGGAAGGGTTTAGAGGGATATGGACGGGTACAGGAATAGGAAAGGTTTAGAGGGATACGGACAGGAAAGGTTTAGAGGGATACGGACAGGTACAGGAATGGGAAAGGTTTAGAGGGATACGGGCAGGTACATGGATAGGAAAGGTTTAGAGGGATATGAACAGGTACACGGATAGGAAAGGTTTAGAGGGAAACGGACAGGTACACGGATAGGAAAGGTTTTGAGGGATATGGACATTTACACCCATAGGAAAGGTTTGGAGGGATATGGACAGGTAAATGGATAGGAAGGGTTTAGAGGGATATGGACGGGTACAGGAATAGGAAAGGTTTAGAGGGATACGGACAGGTACACGAATGGGAAAGGTTTAGAGGGATATGGACAGGTACACAGATAGGAAAGGTTTAGAGGGATACAGACAGGAAAGGTTTAGAGGGATACAGACAGGAAAGGTTTAGAGGGATATGGACAGGTACAGGAATGGGAATGGTTTAGAGGGATATGGACAGGGACACAGATAGGAAGGGTTTAGAGGGATACGGACAGGGACAGGAATGGGAAATGTTTAGAGGGATACGGACAGGGACAGGAATGGGAAAGGTTTAGTGGGATATGGACAGGTACAGGAATGGGAAAGGTTTAGAGGGATATGAACAGGTACACAGATAGGAAAGGTTTAGAGGGATATGGACAGGTACACGGATAGGAAATGTTTAGAGGGATATGGACAGGTACTGGAATGGGAAAGGATTAGAGGGATACGGACAGGTACAGGAATGGGAAAGGTTTAGACTGATACGGAGAGGTACACGGATATGAAAGTTTTTGAGGGATATGGATAGGAAAACGGATAGGAAAGGTTTATAGGGATACAGACGGGTACAGGAATGGGAAAGGTTTAGAGGGATACGGACAGAGATACGGATAGGAAAGGTTTAGAGGGATATGGACAGGAAAGGTTTAGAGGGATACAGACAGGTACACGGATAGGAAAGGTTTAGAGGGATATGAACAGGTACAGGAATGGGAAAGATTTAGAGGGATAGGGACAGGAAAGGTTGAGTGGGATACGGACAGGCACAGGAATGGGAAAGGTTTAGAGGGATACGGGCAGTTAGATGGGTAGGAAACGTTTAGAGGGATACGGACAGGTACACGGATAGGAAACGTTTAGAGGGATACGGACAGGTACACGGATAGGAAAGATTTAGAGGGAAACGGACAGGTAGACGGATAGGAAAGGTTTTGAAGCATATGGACAGGAACACGGATAGGAAAGGTTTAGAAGGAAATGGACAGGTACACAGATAGGAAAGTTTTTGAGCGATATGGACAGGAACACGGATAGGAAATGTTTCGAGGGATATGGACAGGTACAGGAATGGGAAAGGTTTAGAGGGATATGGACAGGTACAGGAATGGGAAAGGTTTAGAGGGATATGGACAGGTACACAGACAGGAAAGGTTTAGAGGGATATGGACAGGTACACAGACAGGAAAGGTTTAGAGGGATACGGACAGGTACAGGAAAGGGAAAGGTTTAGAGGGATATGGACAGGTACAGGAATGGGAAAGGTTTAGAGGGATATGGACAGGTACACAGACAGGAAAGGTTTAGAGGGATATGGACAGGTAAACGGATAGGAAGGGTTTAGAGGGATATGGACGGGTACAGGAATAGGAAAGGTTTAGAGGGATACGGACAGGAAAGGTTTAGAGGGATACGGACAGGTACAGGAATGGGAAAGGTTTAGAGGGATACGGGCAGGTACATGGATAGGAAAGGTTTAGAGGGATATGAACAGGTACACGGATAGGAAAGGTTTAGAGGGAAACGGACAGGTACACGGATAGGAAAGGTTTTGAGGGATATGGACATTTACACCCATAGGAAAGGTTTGGAGGGATATGGACAGGTAAACGGATAGGAAGGGTTTAGAGGGATATGGACGGGTACAGGAATAGGAAAGGTTTAGAGGGATACAGACAGGTACACGAATGGGAAAGGTTTAGAGGGATATGGACAGGTACACAGATAGGAAAGGTTTAGAGGGATACAGACAGGAAAGGTTTAGAGGGATACAGACAGGAAAGGTTTAGAGGGATACGGAAAGGTACAGGAATGAGAAAGGTTTAGAGGGATATGGACAGGTACACAGACAGGAAAGGTTTAGAGGGATATGGACAGTTACACAGACAGGAAAGGTTTAGAGGGATACGGACAGGTACAGGAATGGGAAAGGTTTAGAGGGATATGGACAGGTACAGGAATGGGAAAGGTTTAGATGGATATGGACAGGTACACAGACAGGAAAGGTTTAGAGGGATATGGACAGGTACACAGACAGGAAAGGTTTAGAGGGATACGGACAGGTACAGGAATGGGAAAGGTTTAGAGGGATATGGACAGGTACAGGAATGGGAAAGGTTTAGAGGGATACGGACAGTACAGGAATAGGAAAGGTTTAGAGGGATATGGAAGGTACAGGAATGGGAAAGGTTTAGAGGGATATGGACAGGGAAACGGATAGGAAAGGTTTAGAGGGATATGGACAGGTACAGGGAAGGGAAAGGTTTAGAGGGATACGGACGGGTACACGGATAGGAAAGGTGTAGAGGGATACGAACAGGGACATGGATAGGAAAGGTTTTGAGGGATACGGACAGGAAAGGTTTAGAGGGATACGGACAGGTACAGGAATGGGAAAGGTTTAGAGGGATACGGGCAGTTACATGGATAGGAAAGGTTTAGAGGGATACGGACAGGTACACGGATAGGAAAGGTTTAGAGGGAAACGGACAGGTACACGGATAGGAAAGGTTTTGAGGGATATGGACATTTACACCCATAGGAAAGGTTTGGAGGGATATGGACAGGTAAACGGATAGGAAGGGTTTAGAGGGATATGGACGGGTACAGGAATAGGAAAGGTTTAGAGGGATACGGACAGGAAAGGTTTAGAGGGATACGGACAGGTACAGGAATGGGAAAGGTTTAGAGGGATACGGGCAGGTACATGGATAGGAAAGGTTTAGAGGGATATGAACAGGTACACGGATAGGAAAGGTTTAGAGGGAAACGGACAGGTACACGGATAGGAAAGGTTTTGAGGGATATGGACATTTACACCCATAGGAAAGGTTTGGAGGGATATGGACAGGTAAACGGATAGGAAGGGTTTAGAGGGATATGGACGGGTACAGGAATAGGAAAGGTTTAGAGGGATACGGACAGGTACACGAATGGGAAAGGTTTAGAGGGATATGGACAGGTACACAGATAGGAAAGGTTTAGAGGGATACAGACAGGAAAGGTTTAGAGGGATACAGACAGGAAAGGTTTAGAGGGATACGGAAAGGTACAGGAATGAGAAAGGTTTAGAGGGATATGGACAGGTACACAGACAGGAAAGGTTTAGAGGGATATGGACAGGTACACAGACAGGAAAGGTTTAGAGGGATACGGACAGGTACAGGAATGGGAAAGGTTTAGAGGGATATGGACAGGTACAGGAATGGGAAAGGTTTAGAGGGATACGGACAGTACAGGAATAGGAAAGGTTTAGAGGGATATGGAAGGTACAGGAATGGGAAAGGTTTAGAGGGCTATGGACAGGGAAACGGACAGGAAAGTTTTAGAGGGATATGGACAGGTACAGGAAAGGGAAAGGTTTAGAGGGATATGGACGGGTACACGGATAGCAAAGGTGTAGAGGGATACGAACAGGGACACGGATAGGAAAGGTTTTGAGGGATACGGACAGGAAAGGTTTAGAGGGATACGGACAGGTACAGGAATGGGAAAGGTTTAGAGGGATACGGGCAGGTACATGGATAGGAAAGGTTTAGAGGGATACGGACAGGTACACGGATAGGAAAGGTTTAGAGGGAAACGGACAGGTACACGGATAGGAAAGGTTTTGAGGGATATGGACATTTACACCCATAGGAAAGGTTTGGAGGGATATGGACAGGTAAACGGATAGGAAGGGTTTAGAGGGATATGGACGGGTACAGGAATAGGAAAGGTTTAGAGGGATACGGACAGGAAAGGTTTAGAGGGATACGGACAGGTACAGGAATGGGAAAGGTTTAGAGGGATACGGGCAGGTACATGGATAGGAAAGGTTTAGAGGGATATGAACAGGTACACGGATAGGAAAGGTTTAGAGGGAAACGGACAGGTACACGGATAGGAAAGGTTTTGAGGGATATGGACATTTACACCCATAGGAAAGGTTTGGAGGTATATGGACAGGTAAACGGATAGGAAGGGTTTAGAGGGATATGGACGGGTACAGGAATAGGAAAGGTTTAGAGGGATACGGACAGGTACACGAATGGGAAAGGTTTAGAGGGATATGGACAGGTACACAGATAGGAAAGGTTTAGAGGGATACAGACAGGAAAGGTTTAGAGGGATACAGACAGGAAAGGTTTAGAGGGATACGGAAAGGTACAGGAATGAGAAGGGTTTAGAGGGATATGGACAGGTACACAGATAGGAAAGGTTTAGAGGGATACAGACAGGAAAGGTTTAGAGGGATACGGACAGGAAAGGTTTAGAGGGATACGGACAGGTACAGGAATGAAAAAGGTTTAGAGGGATATGGACAGGTACACAGATAGGAAAGGTTTAGAGGGAGACGGACGGGTACAGGAATGGGAAAGGTTTAGAGGGATACGGATAGGAAAGGTTTAGAGGGATATGGACAGGAAAGATTTTGAGGGATACGGACTGGTACACGGATAGTAAAGGTTTAGAAGGAAACGGACAGGTACACGGATAGGAAAGGTTTAGAGGGATACAGACAGGAAAGGTTTAGAGGAATACGGACAGGTACAGGAATGAAAAAGGTTTAGAGGGATATGGACAGGTACACAGATAGGGAAGGTTTAGAGGGATACGGACAGGTACACAGATAGGAAAGGTTTAGAGGGAGACGGACGGGTACAGGAATGGGAAAGCTTTAGAGGGATAAGGATAAGAAAGGTTTAGAGGGATATGGACAGGAAAGATTTTGAGGGATACGGACAGGTACACGGATAGTAAAGGTTTAGAAGGAAACGGACAGGTACACGGATAGGAAAGGTTTAGAGGGATATGGACAGGTACAGGAAAGGGAAAGGTTTAGAGGGATACGGACGGGTACACGGATAGGAAAGGTTTAGAGGGATATGGACAGGAAAGGTTTAGTGGGATACGGACAGGTACAGGAATGGGAAAGGTTTAGAGGGATACAGACAGGTACACGGATAGGAAAGGTTTAGAGGGATATGGACAGGTACACGGATAGGAAATGTTTAGAGGGATATGGAAAGGTACAGGAATGGGAAAGGTTTAGAGGGATAGGGACAGGTACAGGAATGGGAAAGGTTTAGAAGGATACGGACAGGTACACAGATAGGAAAGGTTTAGAGGGATACGGACAGGTACACAGATAGGAAAGGTATAGAGGGTTATGGACAGGTACACGGATAGGAAAGGTTTAGAGGGTTATGGACAGGTACAGGAATGGGAAAGGTTTAGAGGGATACGGACAGGTACACGGAAAGGACAGTTTTAGAGGGTTACGGACAGGTACACGGATAGGAAAGGTTTAGAGGGATACGGAGAGGTACACGGATAGGAAAGGTTTAGAGGGATACGGACAGGTACAGGAATGGGAAAGGTTTAGAGGGATACGGAGAGGGACACGGATAGGAAGGGTTTAGAGGGATACGGACAGGGACACGGATAGGAAAGGTTTAGAGGGATATGGACAGGTACAGGAATGGGACTGGTTTAGAGGGATATGGACAGGGACACAGATAGGAAGGGTTTAGAGGGATACGGACATTGACAGGAATGGGAAATGTTTAGAGGGATACGGACAGGGACAGGAATGGGAAAGGTTTAGTGGGATATGGACAGGTACAGGAATGGGAAAGGTTTAGAGGGATATGAACAGGTACACAGATAGGAAATGTTTAGAGGGATATGGACAGGTACTGGAATGGGAAAGGTTTAGAGGGATATGGACAGGTACACGGATAGGAAATGTTTAGAGGGATATGGACAGGTACTGGAATGGGAAAGGATTAGAGGGATACAGACAGGTACAGGAATGGGAAAGGTTTAGACTGATACGGAGAGGTACACGGATATGAAAGTTTTTGAGGGATATGGATAGGAAAACGGATAGGAAAGTTTTATAGGGATACAGACGGGTACAGGAATGGGAAAGGTTTAGAGCGATACGGACAGAGACACGGATAGGAAAGGTTTAGAGGGATATGGACAGGAAAGGTTTAGAGGGATACAGACAGGTACACGGATAGGAAAGGTTTAGAGGGATATGAACAGGTACAGGAATGGGAAAGATTTAGAGGGATAGGGACAGGAAAGGTTGAGTGGGATACGGACAGGCACAGGAATGGGAAAGGTTTAGAGGGATACGGGCAGTTAGACGGGTAGGAAACGTTTAGAGGGATACGGACAGGTACACGGATAGGAAACGTTTAGAGGGATAATGACAGGTACACGGATAGGAAAGATTTAGAGGGAAACGGACAGGTAGACGGATAGGAAAGGTTTTGAAGCATATGGACAGGTACACGGATAGGAAAGGTTTAGAAGGAAATGGACAGGTACACGGATAGGAAAGTTTTTGAGCGATATGGACAGGAACACGGATAGGAAATGTTTCGAGGGATATGGACAGGTACAGGAATGGGAAAGTTCTAGAGGGATATGGACAGGTACAGGAATGGGAAAGGTTTAGACTGATATGGACAGGTACACGGATAGGAAAGGTTTAGAGGTATATGGATAGGTAAACGGATAGGAAAGGTTTAGAGGGATACAGACGGGTACAGGAAGGGGAAAGGTTTAGAGGGATACCGAAAGAGATACGGATAGGAAAGGTTTAGAGGGATATGGACAGGAAAGGTTTAGAGGTATATGGACAGGTACAGAGATAGGAAAGGTTTAGAGGGATACGGACAGGGACACGGATAGGAAAAGTTTAGACGGATACGGACAGGTACAGGAATGGGAAAGGTTTAGAGGGATATGGACAGGAAAGGTTTAGAGGGATACGGACAGGTACAGAGATAGGAAAGGTTTAAAGGGATATGGACAGGTACAGGAATGGGAAAGATTTGGAGGGATACGGACCGGAAAAGTTGAGTGGGATACGGACAGGTACAGGAATGGGAAAGGTTTAGAGGGATACGGGCAGTTAGACGGATAGGAAATGTTTAGAGCGATACGGACAGGTACACTGATAGGAAACGTTTAGAGGGATACGGACAGGTACACGGATAGGAAAGGTTTAGAGGGAAACGGACAGGTACACGGATAGGAAAGGTTTAGAGGGATATGGACAGGTACACGGATGGGAATGTTTTTGAAGCATATGGACAGGTACACGGATAGGAAAGGTTTAGAAGGAAATGGACAGGTACACGGATAGGAAAGTTTTTGAGGGATATGGACAGGAACACGGATAGGAAATGTTTGGAGGGATATGGACAGGTAAACGGATAGGAATGTTTTAGAGGGATATGGACGGGTACAGGAATGGAAAGGTTTAGAGGGATATGGACAGGGACACGAATAGGAAAGGTTTAGAGGGATATGGACAGGAAAGGATTAGAGGGATATGGAGAAGTAGAGGAATGGGAAAGGATTAGAGGGATATGGACAGGTACACAGATAGGATTGGTTTAGAGGCATACGGACAGGTACAGGAATGGGAAAGGTTTAGAGTGATACAGACAGGGACACGAATAGGAAAGGTTTAGAGGGATATGGACAGGAAAGGTTTAGAGTGATACGGACAGGTAGAGGAATGGAAAAGGTTTAGAGGGATACGGACGGGTACACGGATAGGAAAGGTTTAGAGGGATACGGACGGGTACAGGAATCGGAAAGGTTTAGAAGGATACGGACAGGGACACGAATAGGAAAGGTTTAGAGGGATATGAACAGGTACAGGAATGGGAAAGATTTAGAGGGATAGGGACAGGAAAGGTTGAGTGGGATACGGACAGGTATAGGAATGGGAAAGGTTTAGAGGGATACGGGCAGTTAGACGGGTAGGAAACGTTTAGAGGGATACGGACAGGTACACGGATAGGAAACGTTTAGAGGGATACGGACAGGTACACGGATAGGAAAGATTTAGAGGGAAACGGACAGGTACACGGATAGGAAAGGTTTTGAAGCATATGGACAGGTAGACGGATAGGAAAGGTTTAGAAGGAAATGGACAGGTACACGGATAGGAAAGTTTTTGAGCGATATGGACAGGAACACGGATAGGAAATGTTTCGAGGGATATGGACAGGTACAGGAATGGGAAAGGTTTAGAGGGATATGGACAGGTACAGGAATGGGAAAGGTTTAGACTGATATGGACAGGTACACGGATAGGAAAGGTTTAGAGGGATATGGATAGGTAAACGGATAGGAAAGGTTTAGAGGGATACAGACGGGTACAGGAAGGGGAAAGGTTTAGAGGGATACCGAAAGAGATACGGATAGGAAAGGTTTAGAGGGATATGGACAGGAAAAGTTTAGAGGTATACGGACAGGTACAGAGATAGGAAAGGTTTAGAGGGATATGGACAGGTACATGGATAGGAATGGTTTAGAGGGAAACGGATAGGAAAAGTTTAGACGGATACGGACAGGTACAGGAATGGGAAAGGTTTAGAGGGATATGGACAGGAAAGGTTTAGAGGGATACGGACAGGTACAGAGATAGGAAAGGTTTAGAGGGATATGGACAGGTACAGGAATGGGAAAGATTTAGAGGGATACGGACAGGAAAAGTTGAGTGGGATACGGACAGGTACAGGAATGGGAAAGGTTTAGAGGGATACGGGCAGTTAGACGGATAGGAAATGTTTAGAGGGATACGGACAGGTACACTGATAGGAAACGTTTAGAGGGATACGGACAGGTACACGGATAGGAAAGGTTTAGAGGGAAACGGACAGGTACATGGATAGGAAAGGTTGAGAAGGAAATGGACAGGTACACGGATAGGAAAGTTTTTGAGGGATATGGACAGGAACACGGATAGGAAATGTTTGGAGGGATATGGACAGGTAAACGGATAGGAAAGTTTTAGAGGGATATGGACGGGTACAGGAATGGAAAGGTTTAGAGGGATATGGACAGGGACACGAATAGGAAAGGTTTAGAGGGATATGGACAGGAAAGGATTAGAGGGATATGGAGAAGTAGAGGAATGGGAAAGGATTAGAGGGATATGGACAGGTACACAGACAGGAACGGTTTAGAGGCATACGGACAGGTACAGGAATGGGAAAGGTTTAGAGTGATACAGACAGGGACACGAATAGGAAAGGTTTAGAGGGATATGGACAGGAAAGGTTTAGAGTGATACGGACAGGTAGAGGAATGGAAAAGGTTTAGAGGGATACGGACGGGTACACGGATAGGAAAGGTTTAGAGGGATACGGACGGGTACAGGAATCGGAAAGGTTTAGAGGGATACGGACAGGGACACGAATAGGAAAGGTTTAGAGGGATATGGACAGGAAAGGTTTAGAGTGATACGGACAGGTACAGGAATGGAAAAGGGTTATAGGGATACGGACGGGTACACGGATAGGAAAGTTTTTGAAGGATATGGATAGGAACACGAATTGGATATGTTTCGAGGGATATGGACAGGTAAACGGATAGGAAAGGTTTAGAGGGATACGGACGGGTACAGGAATGGAAATGTTTAGAGTGACACGGACAGGGACACGAATAGTAAAGGTTTAGAGGGATATGGACAGGAAAGGTTTAGAGGGATACGGACAGGTACAGGAATGGGAAAGGATTAGAGGGATGTGGACAGGTACACAGATAGGAAAGGTTTAGAGGGATACGGACAGGGACACGAATAGGAAAAGATTAGAGGGATATGGACAGGAAAGGTTTAGAGGGATACGGAGAGGTACACGGATAGGAAAGGTTTAGAGGGACACGGACAGGTACACAGATAGGAAAGGTTTAGAGGGATATGGACAGGTACACGGATAGGAAAGGTTTAGAGGGATACGGACAGGGACACGGATAGGAAGGGTTTAGAGAGATACGGACAGGGACACGGATAGGAAAGGTTTAGAGTGATATGGCCAGGTACAGGAATGGGAAAGGTTTAGAGGGCTATGGACAGGGACACGGATAGGAAGGGTTTAGAGGGATACGGACAGGGACACGGATAGGAAGGGTTTAGAGGGATATGCAGGAAAGGTTTAGAGGGATACGGACAGGTACAGGGATAGGAAAGTTTTAGATGGAAACGGACAGGTACACGGATAGGAAAGGATTAGAGGGATACGGACAGGTACACTGATAGGAAAGGTTTAGAGGGATATGGACAGGTACACGGATAGGAAAGGTTTAGAGGGATACGGACAGGTACACGGATAGGAAAGGTTTAGAGGGATACGGTCAGGTACACGGATAGGAAAGGATTAGAGGGATACGGACAGGTACACGGATAGGAAAGGTTTAGAGGGATACGGACAGGTACACGGATAGGAAAGGTTTAGAGGGATACGGACAGGTACACGGATAGGAAAGGATTAGAGGGATACGGAGAGGTACACGGATAGGAAAGGTTTAGAGGGATACGGACAGGTACACGGATAGGTAAGATTTAGAGGGAAACGGACAGGTACACGGATAGGAAAGGTTTTGAAGGACATGGACAGGTACACGGATAGGAAAGTTTTTGAGGGATATGGACAGGAACACGGATAGGAAATGTTTCGAGGGATATGGACAGGTACAGGAATGGGAAAGGTTTAGAGGGATACGGACAGGTACAGGAATGGGAAAGGTTTAGACTGATATGGACAGGTACACGGATAGGAAAGTTTTTGAGGGATAAGGATAGGTAAACGGAGAGGAAAGGTTTAGAGGGATACAGACGGGTACAGGAACGGGAAAGGTTTAGAGGGATACCGAAAGAGATACGGATAGGAAAGGTTTAGAGGGATATGGACAGGAAGGGTTTAGAGGGATACGGACAGGTACAGAGATAGGAAAGGTTTAGAGGGATATGGACAGGTAAACGGATAGGAAAGGTTTAGAGGGATACGGAGGGGTACAGGAATGGAAATGTTTAGAGGGTTACGGACAGGGACACGAACAGGAAAGGTTTAGAGGGATATGGACAGGAAAGGTTTAGATGGATACGGACAGGTACAGGAATGGGAAAGGATCAGAGGGATATGGACAGGTACACAGACCGGAAGGGTTTAGAGGGAAACGGGCAGGTACACGGATAGGAAAGGTTTAGAGGGATATGGACAGGTACACGGATAGGAAATGTTTAGAGGGTTACGGACAGGGACACGGATAGGAAATGTTTAGACGGATACGGACAGGTATAGGAATGGGAAAGGTTTAGAGGGATACGTTGAGGGACACGGATAGGAAAGGTTTAGAGGGATATGGGAAAGGTTTAGAGGAATGGGAAAGGTTTAGAGGGATACGGACGGGTACATGGATAGGAAAGATTTAGAGGGATACGGAAGGTACAGGAATAGGATATGTTTAGAGGGATATGGACAGGTACAAGAATGGGAAAGGTTTAGAGGGATATGGACAGGGAAACGGATAGTAAAGGTTTAGAGGGCTATGGACGGGTACAGGAAAGGGAAAGGTTTAGAGGGATATGGACAGGTACAGGAATGGGAAAGGTTTAGACTGATATGGACAGGTACACGGATAGGAAAGGTTTAGAGGGATATGGATAGGTAAATGGATAGGAAAGGTTTAGAGGGATACAGACGGGTACAGGAAGGGGAAAGGTTTAGAGGGATACCGAAAGAGATACGGATAGGAAAGGTTTAGAGGGATATGGACAGGAAAGGTTTAGAGGTATACGGACAGGTACAGAGATAGGAAAGGTTTAGAGGGATATGGACAGGTACATGGATAGGAAAGGTTTAGAGGGATACGGACAGGGACACGGATAGGAAAAGTTTAGACGGATACGGACAGGTACAGGAATGGGAAAGGTTTAGAGGGATATGGACAGGAAAGGTTTAGAGGGATACGGACAGGTACAGAGATAGGAAAGGTTTAGAGGGATATGGACAGGTACAGGAATGGGAAAGATTTAGAGGGATACGGACAGGAAAAGTTGAGTGGGATACGGACAGGTACAGGAATGGGAAAGGTTTAGAGGGATACGGGCAGTTAGACGGGTAGGAAATGTTTAGAGGGATACGGACAGGTACACTGATAGGAAACGTTTAGAGGGATACGGATAGGTACACGGATAGGAAAGGTTTAGAGGGAAACGGACAGGTACACGGATAGGAAAGGTTTAGAGGGATATGGACAGGTACACGGATAGGAATGTTTTTGAAGCATATGGACAGGTACACGGATAGGAAAGGTTTAGAAGGAAATGGACAGGTACACGTATAGGAAAGTTTTTGAGGGATATGGACAGGAACACGGATAGGAAATGTTTGGAGGGATATGGACAGGTAAACGGATAGGAAAGTTTTGGAGGGATATGGACGGGTACAGGAATGGAAAGGTTTAGAGGGATATGGACAGGGACACGAATAGGAAAGGTTTAGAGGGATATGGACAGGAAAGGATTAGAGGGATATGGAGAAGTAGAGGAATGGGAAAGGATTAGAGGGATATGGACAGGTACACAGACAGGAACGGTTTAGAGGCATACGGACAGGTACAGGAATGGGAAAGGTTTAGAGTGATACAGACAGGGACACGAATAGGAAAGGTTTAGAGGGATATGGACAGGAAAGGTTTAGAGTGATACGGACAGGTAGAGGAATGGAAAAGGTTTAGAGGGATACGGACGGGTACACGGATAGGAAAGGTTTAGAGGGATACGGACGGGTACAGGAATCGGAAAGGTTTAGAGGGATACGGACAGGGACACGAATAGGAAAGGTTTAGAGGGATATGAACAGGTACAGGAATGGGAAAGATTTAGAGGGATAGGGACAGGAAAAGTTGAGTGGGATACGGACAGGTACAGGAATGGGAAAGGTTTAGAGGGATACGGGCAGTTAGACGGGTAGGAAACGTTTAGAGGGATACGGAGAGGTACACGGATAGGAAAGGTTTAGAGGGATACGGACAGGTACACGGATAGGAAAGGTTTAGAGGGAAATGGACAGGTACACGTATAGGAAAGTTTTTGAGGGATATGGACAGGAACACGGATAGGAAATGTTTGGAGGGATATGGACAGGTACACGGATAGGAAAGGTTTAGAGGGATACGGACAGGTACACGGATAGGAAAGGTTTAGAGGGATATGGACAGGGACACGAATAGGAAAGGTTTAGAGGGATATGGACAGGAAAGGATTAGAGGGATATGGAGAAGTAGAGGAATGGGAAAGGATTAGAGGGATATGGACAGGTACACAGACAGGAACGGTTTAGAGGCATACGGACAGGTACAGGAATGGGAAAGGTTTAGAGTGATACAGACAGGGACACGAATAGGAAAGGTTTAGAGGGATATGGACAGGAAAGGTTTAGAGTGATACGGACAGGTAGAGGAATGGAAAAGGTTTAGAGGGATACGGACGGGTACAGGAATCGGAAAGGTTTAGAGGGATACGGACAGGGACACGAATAGGAAAGGTTTAGAGGGATATGGACAGGAAAGGTTTAGAGTGATACGGACAGGTACATGAATGGAAAAGGGTTATAGGGATACGGACGGGTACACGGATAGGAAAGTTTTTGAGGGATATGGATAGGAACACGAATAGGATATGTTTCGAGGTATATGGACAGGTAAACGGATAGGAAAGGTTTAGAGGGATACGGACGGGTACAGGAATGGAAATGTTTAGAGTGACACGGACAGGGACACGAATAGTAAAGGTTTAGAGGGATATGGACAGGAAAGGTTTAGAGGGATACGGACAGGTACAGGAATGGGAAAGGATTAGAGGGATGTGGACAGGTACACAGATAGGAAAGGTTTAGAGGGATACGGACAGGGACACGAATAGGAAAAGATTAGAGGGATATGGACAGGAAAGGTTTAGAGGGATACGGAGAGGTACATGGATAGGAAAGGTTTAGAGGGACACGGACAGGTACACAGATAGGAAAGGTTTAGAGGGATATGGACAGGTACACGGATAGGAAAGGTTTAGAGGGATACGGACAGGGACACGGATAGGAAGGGTTTAGAGAGATACGGACAGGGACACGGATAGGAAAGGTTTAGAGTGATATGGCCAGGTACAGGAATGGGAAAGGTTTAGAGGGCTATGGACAGGGACACGGATAGGAAGGGTTTAGAGGGATATGGACAGGGACACGGATAGGAAGGGTTTAGATGGATACGGACAGGGACAGGAATGGGAAAGGTTTAGTGGGATATGGACAGGTACAGGAATGGGAAAGGTTTAGAGGTATATGAACAGGATCACAGATAGGAAAGGTTTAGAGGGATATGGACAGGTACACGGATAGGAAAGTTTTTGAGGGATTTGGATAGGTAAACGGATAGGAAAGGTTTAGAGGGATACAGACGGGTACAGGAATGGGAAAGGTTTAGAGGGATACGGAGAGGGACACGGATAGGAAGGGTTTAGAGGGATACGGACAGGGACACGGATAGGAAAGGTTTAGAGGGATATGGACAGGTACAGGAATGGGAATGGTTTAGAGGGATATGGACAGGGACACAGATAGCAAGGGTTTAGAGGGATACGGACAGGGACAGGAATGGGAAATGTTTAGAGGGATACGGACAGGGACAGGAATGGGAAAGGTTTAGTGGGATATGGACAGGTACAGGAATGGGAAAGGTTTAGAGGGATATGAACAGGTACACAGATAGGAAAGGTTTAGAGGGATATGGACAGGTACACGGATAGGAAATGTTTAGAGGGATATGGACAGGTACTGGAATGGGAAAGGATTAGAGGGTACGGACAGGTACAGGAATGGGAAAGGTTTAGACTGATACGGAGAGGTACACGGATATGAAAGTTTTTGAGGTATATGGATAGGAAAACGGATAGGAAAGGTTTATAGGGATACGGACAGGGACACGGATAGGAAAAGTTTAGACGGATACGGACAGGTACAGGAATGGGAAAGGTTTAGAGGGATATGGACAGGAAAGGTTTAGATGGATACGGACAGGTACAGGAATGGGAAAGGATCAGAGGGATATGGACAGGTACACAGACCGGAAGGGTTTAGAGGGATATGGGCAGGTACACAGATAGGAAAGGTTTAGAGGGAAATGGACAGGTACACGGATGGGAAAGTTTCAGAGGGATATGGACAGGGACACGGATAGGAAGGGTTTAGAGGGATACGGACAGGGACAGGAATGGGAAAGGTTTAGAGGGATACGGACAGGGACAGGAATGGGAAAGGTTTAGTGGGATATGGACAGGTACAGGAATGGGAAAGGTTTAGAGGGATATGAACAGGTACACAGATAGGAAAGGTTTAGAGGGATATGGACAGGTCCAGGAATGGGAAAGGTTTAGAGGGATACGGACTGGTACAGGAATGGGAAAGGTTTAGACTGATACGGAGAGGTACACGGATAGGAAAGTTTTTGAGGGATATGGATAGGAAAACGGATAGGAAAGGTTTAGAGGGATACAGACGGGTACAGGAATGGGAAAGGTTTAGAGGGATACGGACAGAGATACGGATAGGAAAGGTTTAGAGGGATATGGACAGGAAAGGTTTAGAGGGATACGGACAGGTACACGGATAGGAAAGGTTTAGAAGGAAACGGACAGGTACACGGATAGGAAAGGATTAGAGGGATACGGACAGGTACACTGATAGGAAAGGTTTAGAGGGATACGGACAGGTACACGGATAGGAAAGGTTTAGAGGGATATGGTCAGGTACACGGATAGGAAAGGTTTAGAGGGATACGGACAGGTACACGGATAGGAAAGGATTAGAGGGATACGGACAGGTACACGGATAGGAAAGGTTTAGAGGGATACGGACAGGTACACGGATAGGAAAGGTTTAGAGGGAAACGGACAGGTACACGGATAGGAAAGGTTTAGAAGGAAATGGACAGGTACACGGATAGGAAAGTTTTTGAGGGATATGGACAGGAACACCGATAGGAAATGTTTCGAGGGATATGGACAGGTACAGGAATGGGAAAGGTTTAGAGGGATACGGACAGGTACAGGAATGGGAAAGGTTTAGACTGATATGGACAGGTACACGGATAGGAAAGTTTTTGAGGGATATGGATAGGTAAACGGATAGGAAAGGTTTAGAGGGATACAGACGGGTACAGGAACGGGAAAGGTTCAGAGGGATATGGACAGGAAAGGTTTAGAGGTATACGGACAGGTACAGAGATAGGAAAGGTTTAGAGGGATATGGACAGGTACACGGATAGGAAAGGTTTAGAGGGATACGGACAGGGACACAGATAGGAAAAGTTTAGACGGATACGGACAGGTACAGGAATGGGAAAGGTTTAGAGGGATATGGACAGGAAAGGTTTAGAGGGATACGGACAGGTACAGGAATGGGAAAGGTTTAGAGGGATATGGACAGGAAAGGTTTAGAGGGATATGGACAGGTACAGAGATAGGAAAGGTTTAGAGGGATATGGACAGGTAAACGGATAGGAAAGGTTTAGAGGGATACGGAGGGGTACAGGAATGGGAAAGGTTTAGACTGATACGGAGAGGTACACGGATAGGAAAGTTTTTGAGGGATATGGATAGGAAAACGGATAGGAATGGTTTAGAGGGATACAGACGGGTACAGGAATGGGAAAGGTTTAGAGGGATACGGACAGAGATACGGATAGGAAAGGTTTAGAGGGATATGCAGGAAAGGTTTAGAGGGATACGGACAGGTACAGGGATAGGAAAGGTTTAGATGGAAACGGACAGGTACACGGATAGGAAAGGATTAGAGGGATACGGACAGGTACACTGATAGGAAAGGTTTAGAGGGATATGGACAGGTACACGGATAGGAAAGGTTTAGAGGGGTACGGACAAGTACACGGATAGGAAAGGTTTAGAGGGATACGGTCAGGTACACGGATAGGAAAGGATTAGAGGGATACGGACAGGTACACGGATAGGAAAGGTTTAGAGGGATACGGACAGGTACACGAATAGGAAAGGTTTAGAGGGATACGGACAGGTACACGGATAGGAAACGTTTAGAGGGATACGGACAGGTACACGGATAGGAAAGGTTTAGAGGGAAACGGACAGGTACACGGATAGGAAAGGTTTTGAAGCATATGGACAGGTACACGGATAGGAAAGGTTCAGAGGGATATGGACAGTTACAGGAATGGGAAAGGTTTAGAGGGATATGGATGGTACAGGAATAGGAAAGGTTTGGAGGGATACGGATAGGAAAGGTTCAGAGGGATACGGACAGGTACAGGAATGGGAAAGATTTAGAGGGATACGAACAGGGACACGGATAGGAAAGGTTTAGAGGGATATTAACAGGTACAGGAATGGGACAAGTTTAGAGGGATACGGACAGGTACACGGATAGGAAAGGTTTAGAGGGATACGGACAGGTACACGAATAGGAAAGGTTTAGAGGGATACGGACAGGTACACGGATAGGAAACGTTTAGAGGGATACGGACAGGTACACGGATAGGAAAGGTTTAGAGGGAAACGGACAGGTACACGGATAGGAAAGGTTTTGAAGCATATGGACAGGTACACGGATAGGAAAGGTTCAGAGGGATATGGACAGTTACAGGAATGGGAAAGGTTTAGAGGGATATGGATGGTACAGGAATAGGAAAGGTTTGGAGGGATACGGATAGGAAAGGTTCAGAGGGATACGGACAGGTACAGGAATGGGAAAGATTTAGAGGGATACGAACAGGGACACGGATAGGAAAGGTTTAGAGGGATATTAACAGGTACAGGAATGGGACAAGTTTAGAGGGATACGTACAGGATATGTTTAGTGGGATACGGACAGGTACAGGAATGGGAAAGGTTTAGAGGGATACGGGCAGGTACACGGATAGGAAAGGTTTAGTGGGATACGGACAGGTACAGGAATGGGAAAGGTTTAGAGGGATACGGGCAGGTTCACGGATAGGAAAGGTTTAGAGGGATACAGACAGGTACAGGAATGGGAAAGGTTTAGAGGGATACGGGCAGGTACAGGAATCGGAAAGGTTTTGAGGGATATGGACAGGGACACGAATAGGAAAGGTTTAGAGGGATATGGACAGGAAAAGTTTAGAGTGATACGGACAGGTACAGGAATGGAAAAGGTTTAGAGGGATACGGACGGGTACACGGATAGGAAAGGTTTAGAGGGATACGGACGGGTACACTGATAGGAAAGGTTTAGAGGAATACGGACAGGTACACGGATAGGAAAGGTTTAGAGGGATATGGACAGGTACACAGATAGGAAAGGTTTAGAGGGATACGGACGGGTACACTGATAGGAAAGGTTTAGAGGAATACGGACAGGTAAACGGATAGGAAAGGTTTAGAGGGATATGGACAGGTACACAGATAGGAAAGGTTTAGAGGGATACGGACGGGTACACTGATAGGAAAGGTTTAGAGGAATACGGACAGGTAAACGGATAGGAAAGGTTTAGAGGGATATGAACAGGTACACAGATAGGAAAGGTTTAGAGGGATATGGACAGGTCCAGGAATGGGAAAGGTTTAGAGGGATACGGACGGGTACACGGATAGGAAAGGTTTAGAGGAATACGGACAGGTACACGGATAGGAAAGGTTTAGAGGGATATGGACAGGTACACAGATAGGAAAGGTTTAGAGGGATACGGACAGGTACACTGATAGGAAAGGTTTAGAGGAATACGGACAGGTAAACGGATAGGAAAGGTTTAGAGGGATATGGACAGGTACACAGATAGGAAAGGTTTAGAGGGATACGGACGGGTACAGGAATGGAAAGGTTTAGAGGGATATGGACAGGGACACGAATAGGAAAGGTTTAGAGGGATATGGACAGGAAAGGATTAGAGGGATATGGAGAAGTAGAGGAATGGGAAAGGATTAGAGGGATATGGACAGGTACACAGACAGGAACGGTTTAGAGGCATACGGACAGGTACAGGAATGGGAAAGGTTTAGAGTGATACAGACAGGGACACGAATAGGAAAGGTTTAGAGGGATATGGACAGGAAAGGTTTAGAGTGATACGGACAGGTAGAGGAATGGAAAAGGTTTAGAGGGATACGGACGGGTACACGGATAGGAAAGGTTTAGAAGGATACGGACGGGTACAGGAATCGGAAAGGGTTAGAGGGATACGGACAGGGACACGAATAGGAAAGGTTTAGAGGGATATGGACAGGAAAGGTTTAGAGGAATACGGACAGGTAAACCGATAGGAAAGGTTTAGAGGGATATGGACAGGTACACAGATAGGAAAGGTTTAGAGGGATACGGACGGGTACAGGAATGGAAAGGTTTAGAGGGATATGGACAGGTAAACAGATAGGAAAGGTTTAGAGGGATACGGACGGGTACAGGAATGGAAATGTTTAGAGTGACACGGACAGGGACACGAATAGTAAAGGTTTAGAGGGATATGGACAGGAAAGGTTTAGAGGGATACGGACAGGTACAGGAATGGGAAAGGATTAGAGCGATGTGGACAGGTACACAGATAGGAAAGGTTTAGAGGGATACGGACAGGGACACGAATAGGAAAAGATTAGATGGATATGGACAGGAAAGGTTTAGAGGGATACGGAGAGGTACACGGATAGGAAAGGTTTAGAGGGACACGGACAGGTACACAGATAGGAAAGGTTTAGAGGGATATGGACAGGTACACGGATAGGAAAGGTTTAGAGGGATACGGACAGGGACACGGATAGGAAGGGTTTAGAGAGATACGGACAGGGACAGGGATAGGAAAGGTTTAGAGTGATATGGCCAGGTACAGGAATGGGAAAGGTTTAGAGGGCTATGGACAGGGACACGGATAGGAAGGGTTTAGAGGGATACGGACAGGGACAGGAATGGGTAAGGTTTAGTGGGATATGGACAGGTACAGGAATGGGAAAGGTTTAGAGGTATATGAACAGGATCACAGATAGGAAAGGTTTAGAGGGATATGGACAGGTACACGGATAGGAAAGTTTTTGAGGGATTTGGATAGGTAAACGGATAGGAAAGGTTTAGAGGGATACAGACGGGTACAGGAATGGGAAAGGTTTAGAGGGATACGGAGAGGGACACGGATAGGAAGGGTTTAGAGGGATACGGACAGGGACACAGATAGGAAAAGTTTAGACGGATACGGACAGGTACAGGAATGGGAAAGGTTTAGAGGGATATGGACAGGAAAGGTTTAGAGGGATACGGACAGGTACAGGAATGGGAAAGGTTTAGAGGGATATGGACAGGAAAGGTTTAGAGGGATACGGACAGGTACAGAGATAGGAAAGGTTTAGAGGGATATCGACAGGTAAACGGATAGGAAAGGTTTAGAGGGATACGGAGGGGTACAGGAATGGGAAAGGTTTAGACTGATACGGAGAGGTACACGGATAGGAAAGATTTTGAGGGATATGGATAGGAAAACGGATAGGAAAGGTTTAGAGGGATACAGACGGGTACAGGAATGGGAAAGGTTTAGAGGGATACGGACAGAGATACGGATAGGAAAGGTTTAGAGGGATATGCAGGAAAGGTTTAGAGGGATACGGACAGGTACAGGGATAGGAAAGGTTTAGATGGAAACGGACAGGTACACGGATAGGAAAGGATTAGAGGGATACGGACAGGTACACTGATAGGAAAGGTTTAGAGGGATATGGACAGGTACACGGATAGGAAAGGTTTAGAGGGATACGGACAGGTACACGGATAGGAAAGGTTTAGAGGGATACGGTCAGGTACACGGATAGGAAAGGATTAGAGGGATACGGACAGGTACACGGATAGGAAAGGTTTAGAGGGATACGGACAGGTACACGGATAGGAAAGGTTTAGAGGGATACGGACAGGTACACGGATAGGAAAGGATTAGAGGGATACGGAGAGGTACACGGATAGGAAAGGTTTAGAGGGATACGGACAGGTACACGGATAGGAAAGATTTAGAGGGAAACGGACAGGTACACGGATAGGAAAGGTTTTGAAGGACATGGACAGGTACACGGATAGGAAATGTTTCGAGGGATATGGACAGGGACAGGAATGGGAAAGGTTTAGAGGGATACGGACAGGTACAGGAATGGGAAAGGTTTAGACTGATATGGACAGGTACACGGATAGGAAAGTTTTTGAGGGATATGGACAGGAAAGGTTTAGAGGGATACGGACAGGTACAGAGATAGGAAAGGTTTAGAGGGATATGGACAGGTAAACGGATAGGAAAGGTTTAGAGGGATACGGAGGGGTACAGGAATGGAAATGTTTAGAGGGTTACGGACAGGGACACGAACAGGAAAGGTTTAGAGGGATATGGACAGGAAAGGTTTAGATGGATACGGACAGGTACAGGAATGGGAAAGGATCAGAGGGATATGGACAGGTACACAGACCGGAAGGGTTTAGAGGGAAACGGGCAGGTACACGGATAGGAAAGGTTTAGAGGGATACGGACAGGAAAGGTTGAGTGGGATACAGACAGGTACAGGAATGGGAAAGGTTTAGAGGGATATGGGCAGGTAGACGGATAGGAAACGTTCAGAGGGATACGGACAGGTACACGGATAGGAAACGTTTAGAGGGATATGGACAGGTACACTGATAGGAAATGTTTAGAGGGAAATGGACAGGTACACGGATAGGAAAGGTTTTGAAGAATATGGACAGGTACACGGATAGGAAAGGTTTAGAGGGATACGGAAGGTACAGGAATAGGAAAGGTTTAGAGGTATATGGACAGGTACAAGAATGGGAAAGGTTTAGAGGGATATGGACAGGGAAACGGATAGTAAAGGTTTAGAGGGATATGGACGGGTACAGGAAAGGGAAAGGTTTAGAGGGATACGGACGGGTACACGGATTTGAAAGGTATAGAGGGATACGAACAGGTTCACAGATAGGAAAGGTGTAGAGGGATATGGACAGGTACAGGAATGGGAAAGATTTAGAGGGATATGGACAGGAAAGGTTGAGTGGGATACGGACGGGTACAGGAATGGGAAAGGTTTAGAGGGATACGGGCAGTTAGACGGATAGGAAACGTTTAGAGGGATACGGACAGGTACACGGATAGGAAACGTTTAGAGGGATACGGACAGGTACACGGATAGGAAAGGTTTAGAGGGAAACGGACAGGTACACGGATAGGAAAGGTTTTGAAGCATATGGACAGGTACACGGATAGGAAAGGTTCAGAGGGATATGGACAGTTACAGGAATGGGAAAGGTTTAGAGGGATATGGATGGTACAGGAATAGGAAAGGTTTGGAGGGATACGGATAGGAAAGGTTCAGAGGGATACGGACAGGTACAGGAATGGGAAAGATTTAGAGGGATACGAACAGGGACACGGATAGGAAAGGTTTAGAGGGATATTAACAGGTACAGGAATGGGACAAGTTTAGAGGGATACGTACAGGATATGTTTAGTGGGATACGGACAGGTACAGGAATGGGAAAGGTTTAGAGGGATACGGGCAGGTACACGGATAGGAAAGGTTTAGAGGGATACGGACAGGTACAGGAATGGGAAAGGTTTAGAGGGATACGGGCAGGTTCACGGATAGGAAAGGTTTAGAGGGATACGGGCAGGTACAGGAATCGGAAAGGTTTAGAGGGATATGGACAGGGACACGAATAGGAAAGGTTTAGAGGGATATGGACAGGAAAAGTTTAGAGTGATACGGACAGGTACAGGAATGGAAAAGGTTTAGAGGGATACGGACGGGTACACGGATAGGAAAGGTTTAGAGGGATACGGACGGGTACACTGATAGGAAAGGTTTAGAGGAATACGGACAGGTACAAGGATAGGAAAGGTTTAGAGGGATATGGACAGGTACACAGATAGGAAAGGTTTAGAGGGATACGGACGGGTACACTGATAGGAAAGGTTTAGAGGAATACGGACAGGTAAACGGATAGGAAAGGTTTAGAGGGATATGGACAGGTACACAGATAGGAAAGGTTTAGAGGGATACGGACGGGTACACTGATAGGAAAGGTTTAGAGGAATACGGACAGGTAAACGGATAGGAAAGGTTTAGAGGGATATGAACAGGTACACAGATAGGAAAGGTTTAGAGGGATATGGACAGGTCCAGGAATGGGAAAGGTTTAGAGGGATACGGACGGGTACACGGATAGGAAAGGTTTAGAGGAATACGGACAGGTACACGGATAGGAAAGGTTTAGAGGGATATGGACAGGTACACAGATAGGAAAGGTTTAGAGGGATACGGACAGGTACACTGATAGGAAAGGTTTAGAGGAATACGGACAGGTAAACGGATAGGAAAGGTTTAGAGGGATATGGACAGGTACACAGATAGGAAAGGTTTAGAGGGATACGGACGGGTACAGGAATTGAAAGGTTTAGAGGGATATGGACAGGGACACGAATAGGAAAGGTTTAGAGGGATATGGACAGGAAAGGATTAGAGGGATATGGAGAAGTAGAGGAATGGGAAAGGATTAGAGGGATATGGACAGGTACACAGACAGGAACGGTTTAGAGGCATACGGACAGGTACAGGAATGGGAAAGGTTTAGAGTGATACAGACAGGGACACGAATAGGAAAGGTTTAGAGGGATATGGACAGGAAAGGTTTAGAGGGATACGGACAGGTACAGGAATGGGAAAGGATTAGAGGGATGTGGACAGGTACACAGATAGGAAAGGTTTAGAGGGATACGGACAGGGACACGAATAGGAAAAGATTAGATGGATATGGACAGGAAAGGTTTAGAGGGATACGGAGAGGTACACGGATAGGAAAGGTTTAGAGGGACATGGACAGGTACACAGATAGGAAAGGTTTAGAGGGATATGGACAGGTACACGGATAGGAAAGGTTTAGAGGGATACGGACAGGGACACGGATAGGAAGGGTTTAGAGAGATACGGACAGGGACACGGATAGGAAAGGTTTAGAGTGATATGGCCAGGTACAGGAATGGGAAAGGTTTAGAGGGCTATGGACAGGGACACGGATAGGAAGGGTTTAGAGGGATACGGACAGGGACAGGAATGGGTAAGGTTTAGTGGGATATGGACAGGTACAGGAATGGGAAAGGTTTAGAGGTATATGAACAGGATCACAGATAGGAAAGGTTTAGAGGGATATGGACAGGTACACGGATAGGAAAGTTTTTGAGGGATTTGGATAGGTAAACGGATAGGAAAGGTTTAGAGGGATACAGACGGGTACAGGAATGGGAAAGGTTTAGAGGGATACGGAGAGGGACACGGATAGGAAGGGTTTAGAGGGATACGGACAGGGACACGGATAGGAAAGGTTTAGAGGGATATGGACAGGTACAGGAATGGGAATGGTTTAGAGGGATATGGACAGGGACACAGATAGGAAGGGTTTAGAGGGATACGGACAGGGACAGGAATGGGAAATGTTTAGAGGGATACGGACAGGGACAGGAATGGGAAAGGTTTAGTGGGATATGGACAGGTACAGGAATGGGAAAGGTTTAGAGGGATATGAACAGGTACACAGATAGGAAAGGTTTAGAGGGATATGGACAGGTACACGGATAGGAAATGTTTAGAGGGATGTGGACAGGTACTGGAATGGGAAAGGATTAGAGGGATACGGACAGGTACAGGAATGGGAAAGATTTAGACTGATACGGAGAGGTACACGGATATGAAAGTTTTTGAGGTATATGGATAGGAAAACGGATAGGAAAGGTTTATAGGGATACGGACAGGGACACGGATAGGAAAAGTTTAGATGGATACGGACAGGTACAGGAATGGGAAAGGTTTAGAGGGATATGAACAGGAAAGGTTTAGATGGATACGGACAGGTACAGGAATGGGAAAGGATCAGAGGGATATGGACAGGTACACAGACCGGAAGGGTTTAGAGGGATATGGGCAGGTACACGGATAGGAAAGGTTTAGAGGGAAATGGACAGGTACACGGATGGGAAAGTTTCAGAGGGATATGGACAGGGACACGGATAGGAAGGGTTTAGAGGGATACGGACAGGGACAGGAATGGGAAAGGTTTAGAGGGATACGGACAGGGACAGGAATGGGAAAGGTTTAGTGGGATATGGACAGGTACAGGAATGGGAAAGGTTTAGAGGGATATGAACAGGTACACGGATAGGAAAGGTTTAGAGTGATATGGCCAGGTACAGGAATGGGAAAGGTTTAGAGGGCTATGGACAGGGACACGGATAGGAAGGGTTTAGAGGGATACGGACAGGGACAGGAATGGGTAAGGTTTAGTGGGATATGGACAGGTACAGGAATGGGAAAGGTTTAGAGGTATATGAACAGGATCACAGATAGGAAAGGTTTAGAGGGATATGGACAGGTACACGGATAGGAAAGTTTTTGAGGGATTTGGATAGGTAAACGGATAGGAAAGGTTTAGAGGGATACAGACGGGTACAGGAATGGGAAAGGTTTAGAGGGATACGGAGAGGTACACGGATAGGAAGGGTTTAGAGGGATACGGACAGGGACACGGATAGGAAAGGTTTAGAGGGATATGGACAGGTACAGGAATGGGAATGGTTTAGAGGGATATGGACAGGGACACAGATAGGAAGGGTTTAGAGGGATACGGACAGGGACAGGAATGGGAAATGTTTAGAGGGATACGGACAGGGACAGGAATGGGAAAGGTTTAGTGGGATATGGACAGGTACAGGAATGGGAAAGGTTTAGAGGGATATGAACAGGTACACAGATAGGAAAGGTTTAGAGGGATATGGACAGGTATACGGATAGGAAATGTTTAGAGGGATGTGGACAGGTACTGGAATGGGAAAGGATTAGAGGGATACGGACAGGTACAGGAATGGGAAAGGTTTAGACTGATACGGAGAGGTACACGGATATGAAAGTTTTTGAGGTATATGGATAGGAAAACGGATAGGAAAGGTTTATAGGGATACGGACAGGGACACGGATAGGAAAAGTTTAGACGGATACGGACAGGTACAGGAATGGGAAAGGTTTAGAGGGATATGGACAGGAAAGGTTTAGATGGATACGGACAGGTACAGGAATGGGAAAGGATCAGAGGGATATGGACAGGTACACAGACCGGAAGGGTTTAGAGGGATATGGGCAGGTACACGGATAGGAAAGGTTTAGAGGGAAATGGACAGGTACACGGATGGGAAAGTTTCAGAGGGATATGGACAGGGACACGGATAGGAAGGGTTTAGAGGGATACGGACAGGGACAGGAATGGGAAAGGTTTAGAGGGATACGGACAGGGACAGGAATGGGAAAGGTTTAGTGGGATATGGACAGGTACAGGAATGGGAAAGGTTTAGAGGGATATGAACAGGTACACAGATAGGAAAGGTTTAGAGGGATATGGACAGGTCCAGGAATGGAAAGGTTTAGAGGGATATGGACAGGGACACGAATAGGAAAGGTTTAGAGGGATATGGACAGGAAAGGATTAGAGGGATATGGAGAAGTAGAGGAATGGGAAAGGATTAGAGGGATATGGACAGGTACACAGACAGGAACGGTTTAGAGGCATACGGACAGGTACAGGAATGGGAAAGGTTTAGAGTGATACAGACAGGGACACGAATAGGAAAGGTTTAGAGGGATATGGACAGGAAAGGTTTAGAGGGATACGGACAGGTACAGGAATGGGAAAGGATTAGAGGGATGTGGACAGGTACACAGATAGGAAAGGTTTAGAGGGATACGGACAGGGACACGAATAGGAAAAGATTAGAGGGATATGGACAGGAAAGGTTTAGAGGGATACGGAGAGGTACACGGATAGGAAAGGTTTAGAGGGACACGGACAGGTACACAGATAGGAAAGGTTTAGAGGGATATGGACAGGTACACGGATAGGAAAGGTTTAGAGGGATACGGACAGGGACACGGATAGGAAGGGTTTAGAGAGATACGGACAGGGACACGGATAGGAAAGGTTTAGAGTGATATGGCCAGGTACAGGAATGGGAAAGGTTTAGAGGGCTATGGACAGGGACACGGATAGGAAGGGTTTAGAGGGATACGGACAGTGACAGGAATGGGAAAGGTTTAGTGGGATATGGACAGGTACAGGAATGGGAAAGGTTTAGAGGTATATGAACAGGATCACAGATAGGAAAGGTTTAGAGGGATATGGACAGGTACACGGATAGGAAAGTTTTTGAGGGATTTGGATAGGTAAACGGATAGGAAAGGTTTAGAGGGATACAGACGGGTACAGGAATGGGAAAGGTTTAGAGGGATACGGAGAGGGACACGGATAGGAAGGGTTTAGAGGGATACGGACAGGGACACGGATAGGAAAGGTTTAGAGGGATATGGACAGGTACAGGAATGGGAATGGTTTAGAGGGATATGGACAGGGACACCGATAGGAAGGGTTTAGAGGGATACGGACAGGGACAGGAATGGGAAATGTTTAGAGGGATACGGACAGGGACAGGAATGGGAAAGGTTTAGTGGGATATGGACAGGTACAGGAATGGGAAAGGTTTAGAGGGATATGAACAGGTACACAGATAGGAAAGGTTTAGAGGGATATGGACAGGTACACGGATAGGAAATGTTTAGAGGGATATGGACAGGTACTGGAATGGGAAAGGATTAGAGGGATACGGACAGGTACAGGAATGGGAAAGGTTTAGACTGATACGGAGAGGTACACGGATATGAAAGTTTTTGAGGTATATGGATAGGAAAACGGATAGGAAAGGTTTATAGGGATACGGACAGGGACACGGATAGGAAAAGTTTAGACGGATACGGACAGGTACAGGAATGGGAAAGGTTTAGAGGGATATGGACAGGAAAGGTTTAGATGGATACGGACAGGTACAGGAATGGGAAAGGATCAGAGGGATATGGACAGGTACACAGACCGGAAGGGTTTAGAGGGATATGGGCAGGTACACGGATAGGAAAGGTTTAGAGGGAAATGGACAGGTACACGGATGGGAAAGTTTCAGAGGGATATGGACAGGGACACGGATAGGAAGGGTTTAGAGGGATACGGACAGGGACAGGAATGGGAAAGGTTTAGAGGGATACGGACAGGGACAGGAATGGGAAAGGTTTAGTGGGATATGGACAGGTACAGGAATGGGAAAGGTTTAGAGGGATATGAACAGGTACACAGATAGGAAAGGTTTAGAGGGATATGGACAGGTCCAGGAATGGGAAAGGTTTAGAGGGATACGGACTGGTACAGGAATGGGAAAGGTTTAGACTGATACGGAGTGGTACACGGATAGGAAAGTTTTTGAGGGATATGGATAGGAAAACGGATAGGAAAGGTTTAGAGGGATACAGACGGGTACAGGAATGGGAAAGGTTTAGAGGGATACGGACAGAGATACGGATAGGAAAGGTTTAGAGGGATATGGACAGGAAAGGTTTAGAGGGATACGGACAGGTACACGGATAGGAAAGGTTTAGAAGGAAACGGACAGGTACACGGATAGGAAAGGATTAGAGGGATACGGACAGGTACACTGATAGGAAAGGTTTAGAGGGATACGGACAGGTACACGGATAGGAAAGGTTTAGAGGGATATGGTCAGGTACACGGATAGGAAAGGTTTAGAGGGATACGGACAGGTACACGGATAGGAAAGGATTAGAGGGATACGGACAGGTACACGGATAGGAAAGGTTTAGAGGGATACGGACAGGTACACGGATAGGAAAGGTTTAGAGGGAAACGGACAGGTACACGGATAGGAAAGGTTTAGAAGGAAATGGACAGGTACACGGATAGGAAATGTTTAGAGGGATGTGGACAGGTACTGGAATGGGAAAGGATTAGAGGGATACGGACAGGTACAGGAATGGGAAAGGTTTAGACTGATACGGAGAGGTACACGGATATGAAAGTTTTTGAGGTATATGGATAGGAAAACGGATAGGAAAGGTTTATAGGGATACGGACAGGGACACGGATAGGAAAAGTTTAGACGGATACGGACAGGTACAGGAATGGGAAAGGTTTAGAGGGATATGGACAGGAAAGGTTTAGATGGATACGGACAGGTACAGGAATGGGAAAGGATCAGAGGGATATGGACAGGTACACAGACCGGAAGGGTTTAGAGGGATATGGGCAGGTACACGGATAGGAAAGGTTTAGAGGGAAATGGACAGGTACACGGATGGGAAAGTTTCAGAGGGATATGGACAGGGACACGGATAGGAAGGGTTTAGAGGGATACGGACAGGGACAGGAATGGGAAAGGTTTAGAGGGATACGGACAGGGACAGGAATGGGAAAGGTTTAGTGGGATATGGACAGGTACAGGAATGGGAAAGGTTTAGAGGGATATGAACAGGTACACGGATAGGAAAGGTTTAGAGTGATATGGCCAGGTACAGGAATGGGAAAGGTTTAGAGGGCTATGGACAGGGACACGGATAGGAAGGGTTTAGAGGGATACGGACAGGGACAGGAATGGGTAAGGTTTAGTGGGATATGGACAGGTACAGGAATGGGAAAGGTTTAGAGGTATATGAACAGGATCACAGATAGGAAAGGTTTAGAGGGATATGGACAGGTACACGGATAGGAAAGTTTTTGAGGGATTTGGATAGGTAAACGGATAGGAAAGGTTTAGAGGGATACAGACGGGTACAGGAATGGGAAAGGTTTAGAGGGATACGGAGAGGTACACGGATAGGAAGGGTTTAGAGGGATACGGACAGGGACACGGATAGGAAAGGTTTAGAGGGATATGGACAGGTACAGGAATGGGAATGGTTTAGAGGGATATGGACAGGGACACAGATAGGAAGGGTTTAGAGGGATACGGACAGGGACAGGAATGGGAAATGTTTAGAGGGATACGGACAGGGACAGGAATGGGAAAGGTTTAGTGGGATATGGACAGGTACAGGAATGGGAAAGGTTTAGAGGGATATGAACAGGTACACAGATAGGAAAGGTTTAGAGGGATATGGACAGGTATACGGATAGGAAATGTTTAGAGGGATGTGGACAGGTACTGGAATGGGAAAGGATTAGAGGGATACGGACAGGTACAGGAATGGGAAAGGTTTAGACTGATACGGAGAGGTACACGGATATGAAAGTTTTTGAGGTATATGGATAGGAAAACGGATAGGAAAGGTTTATAGGGATACGGACAGGGACACGGATAGGAAAAGTTTAGACGGATACGGACAGGTACAGGAATGGGAAAGGTTTAGAGGGATATGGACAGGAAAGGTTTAGATGGATACGGACAGGTACAGGAATGGGAAAGGATCAGAGGGATATGGACAGGTACACAGACCGGAAGGGTTTAGAGGGATATGGGCAGGTACACGGATAGGAAAGGTTTAGAGGGAAATGGACAGGTACACGGATGGGAAAGTTTCAGAGGGATATGGACAGGGACACGGATAGGAAGGGTTTAGAGGGATACGGACAGGGACAGGAATGGGAAAGGTTTAGAGGGATACGGACAGGGACAGGAATGGGAAAGGTTTAGTGGGATATGGACAGGTACAGGAATGGGAAAGGTTTAGAGGGATATGAACAGGTACACAGATAGGAAAGGTTTAGAGGGATATGGACAGGTCCAGGAATGGAAAGGTTTAGAGGGATATGGACAGGGACACGAATAGGAAACGTTTAGAGGGATATGGACAGGAAAGGATTAGAGGGATATGGAGAAGTAGAGGAATGGGAAAGGATTAGAGGGATATGGACAGGTACACAGACAGGAACGGTTTAGAGGCATACGGACAGGTACAGGAATGGGAAAGGTTTAGAGTGATACAGACAGGGACACGAATAGGAAAGGTTTAGAGGGATATGGACAGGAAAGGTTTAGAGGGATACGGACAGGTACAGGAATGGGAAAGGATTAGAGGGATGTGGACAGGTACACAGATAGGAAAGGTTTAGAGGGATACGGACAGGGACACGAATAGGAAAAGATTAGAGGGATATGGACAGGAAAGGTTTAGAGGGATACGGAGAGGTACACGGATAGGAAAGGTTTAGAGGGACACGGACAGGTACACAGATAGGAAAGGTTTAGAGGGATATGGACAGGTACACGGATAGGAAAGGTTTAGAGGGATACGGACAGGGACACGGATAGGAAGGGTTTAGAGAGATACGGACAGGGACACGGATAGGAAAGGTTTAGAGTGATATGGCCAGGTACAGGAATGGGAAAGGTTTAGAGGGCTATGGACAGGGACACGGATAGGAAGGGTTTAGAGGGATACGGACAGTGACAGGAATGGGAAAGGTTTAGTGGGATATGGACAGGTACAGGAATGGGAAAGGTTTAGAGGTATATGAACAGGATCACAGATAGGAAAGGTTTAGAGGGATATGGACAGGTACACGGATAGGAAAGTTTTTGAGGGATTTGGATAGGTAAACGGATAGGAAAGGTTTAGAGGGATACAGACGGGTACAGGAATGGGAAAGGTTTAGAGGGATACGGAGAGGGACACGGATAGGAAGGGTTTAGAGGGATACGGACAGGGACACGGATAGGAAAGGTTTAGAGGGATATGGACAGGTACAGGAATGGGAATGGTTTAGAGGGATATGGACAGGGACACCGATAGGAAGGGTTTAGAGGGATACGGACAGGGACAGGAATGGGAAATGTTTAGAGGGATACGGACAGGGACAGGAATGGGAAAGGTTTAGTGGGATATGGACAGTTACAGGAATGGGAAAGGTTTAGAGGGATATGAACAGGTACACAGATAGGAAAGGTTTAGAGGGATATGGACAGGTACACGGATAGGAAATGTTTAGAGGGATATGGACAGGTACTGGAATGGGAAAGGATTAGAGGGATACGGACAGGTACAGGAATGGGAAAGGTTTAGACTGATACGGAGAGGTACACGGATATGAAAGTTTTTGAGGTATATGGATAGGAAAACGGATAGGAAAGGTTTATAGGGATACGGACAGGGACACGGATAGGAAAAGGTTAGACGGATACGGACAGGTACAGGAATGGGAAAGGTTTAGAGGGATATGGACAGGAAAGGTTTAGATGGATACGGACAGGTACAGGAATGGGAAAGGATCAGAGGGATATGGACAGGTACACAGACCGGAAGGGTTTAGAGGGATATGGGCAGGTACACGGATAGGAAAGGTTTAGAGGGAAATGGACAGGTACACGGATGGGAAAGTTTCAGAGGGATATGGACAGGGACACGGATAGGAAGGGTTTAGAGGGATACGGACAGGGACAGGAATGGGAAAGGTTTAGAGGGATACGGACAGGGACAGGAATGGGAAAGGTTTAGTGGGATATGGACAGGTACAGGAATGGGAAAGGTTTAGAGGGATATGAACAGGTACACAGATAGGAAAGGTTTAGAGGGATATGGACAGGTCCAGGAATGGGAAAGGTTTAGAGGGATACGGACTGGTACAGGAATGGGAAAGGTTTAGACTGATACGGAGTGGTACACGGATAGGAAAGTTTTTGAGGGATATGGATAGGAAAACGGATAGGAAAGGTTTAGAGGGATACAGACGGGTACAGGAATGGGAAAGGTTTAGAGGGATACGGACAGAGATACGGATAGGAAAGGTTTAGAGGGATATGGACAGGAAAGGTTTAGAGGGATACGGACAGGTACACGGATAGGAAAAGTTTAGAAGGAAACGGACAGGTACACGGATAGGAAAGGATTAGAGGGATACGGACAGGTACACTGATAGGAAAGGTTTAGAGGGATACGGACAGGTACACGGATAGGAAAGGTTTAGAGGGATATGGTCAGGTACACGGATAGGAAAGGTTTAGAGGGATACGGACAGGTACACGGATAGGAAAGGATTAGAGGGATACGGACAGGTACACGGATAGGAAAGGTTTAGAGGGATACGGACAGGTACACGGATAGGAAAGGTTTAGAGGGAAACGGACAGGTACACGGATAGGAAAGGTTTAGAAGGAAATGGACAGGTACACGGATAGGAAAGTTTTTGAGGGATGTGGACAGGAACACGGATAGGAAATGTTTCGAGGGATATGGACAGGTACAGGAATGGGAAAGGTTTAGAGGGATACGGACAGGTACAGGAATGGGAAAGGTTTAGACTGATATGGACAGGTACACGGATAGGAAAGTTTTTGAGGGATATGGATAGGTAAACGGATAGGAAAGGTTTAGAGGGATACAGACGGGTACAGGAACGGGAAAGGTTCAGAGGGAGATGGACAGGAAAGGTTTTGAGGTATACGGACAGGTACAGAGATAGGAAAGGTTTAGAGGGATATGGACAGGTACACGGATAGGAAAGGTTTAGAGGGATACGGACAGGGACACAGATAGGAAAAGTTTAGACGGATACGGACAGGTACAGGAATGGGAAAGGTTTAGAGGGATATGGACAGGAAAGGTTTAGAGGGATACGGACAGGTACAGGAATGGGAAAGGTTTAGAGGGATATGGACAGGAAAGGTTTAGAGGGATACGGACAGGTACAGAGATAGGAAAGGTTTAGAGGGATATGGACAGGTAAACGGATAGGAAAGGTTTAGAGGGATACGGAGGGGTACAGGAATGGGAAAGGTTTAGACTGATACGGAGAGGTACACGGATAGGAAAGTTTTTGAGGGATATGGATAGGAAAACGGATAGGAAAGGTTTAGAGGGATACAGACGGGTACAGGAATGGGAAAGGTTTAGAGGGATACGGACAGAGATACGGATAGGAAAGGTTTAGAGGGATATGCAGGAAAGGTTTAGAGGGATACGGACAGGTACAGGGATAGGAAAGTTTTAGATGGAAACGGACAGGTATACGGATAGGAAAGGATTAGAGGGATACGGACAGGTACACTGATAGGAAAGGTTTAGAGGGATATGGACAGGTACACGGATAGGAAAGGTTTAGAGGGATACGGACAGGTACACTGATAGGAAAGGTTTAGAGGGATACGGTCAGGTACACGGATAGGAAAGGATTAGAGGGATACGGACAGGTACACGGATAGGAAAGGTTTAGAGGGATACGGACAGGTACACGGATAGGAAAGGTTTAGAGGGATACGGACAGGTACACGGATAGGAAACGATTAGAGGGATACGGAGAGGTACACGGATAGGAAAGGTTTAGAGGGATACGGACAGGTACACGGATAGGAAAGATTTAGAGGGAAACGGACAGGTACACGGATAGGAAAGGTTTTGAGGGATATGGACAGGTAAACGGATAGGAAAGGTTTAGAGGGATACGGAGGGGTACAGGAATGGGAAAGGTTTAGACTGATACGGAGAGGTACACGGATAGGAAAGTTTTTGAGGGATATGGATAGGAAAACGGATAGGAAAGGTTTAGAGGGATACAGACGGGTACAGGAATGGGAAAGGTTTAGAGGGATACGGACAGAGATACGGATAGGAAAGGTTTAGAGGGATATGCAGGAAAGGTTTAGAGGGATACGGACAGGTACAGGGATAGGAAAGTTTTAGATGGAAACGGACAGGTATACGGATAGGAAAGGATTAGAGGGATACGGACAGGTACACTGATAGGAAAGGTTTAGAGGGATATGGACAGGTACACGGATAGGAAAGGTTTAGAGGGATACGGACAGGTACACTGATAGGAAAGGTTTAGAGGGATACGGTCAGGTACACGGATAGGAAAGGATTAGAGGGATACGGATAGGTACACGGATAGGAAAGGTTTAGAGGGATACGGACAGGTACACGGATAGGAAAGGTTTAGAGGGATACGGACAGGTACACGGATAGGAAAGGATTAGAGGGATACGGAGAGGTACACGGATAGGAAAGGTTTAGAGGGATACGGACAGGTACACGGATAGGAAAGATTTAGAGGGAAACGGACAGGTACACGGATAGGAAAGGTTTTGAGGGATATGGACAGGTAAACGGATAGGAAAGGTTTAGAGGGATACGGAGGGGTACAGGAATGGGAAAGGTTTAGACTGATACGGAGAGGTACACGGATAGGAAAGTTTTTGAGGGATATGGATAGGAAAACGGATAGGAAAGGTTTAGAGGGATACAGACGGGTACAGGAATGGGAAAGGTTTAGAGGGATACGGACAGAGATACGGATAGGAAAGGTTTAGAGGGATATGCAGGAAAGGTTTAGAGGGATACGGACAGGTACAGGGATAGGAAAGTTTTAGATGGAAACGGACAGGTATACGGATAGGAAAGGATTAGAGGGATACGGACAGGTACACTGATAGGAAAGGTTTAGAGGGATATGGACAGGTACACGGATAGGAAAGGTTTAGAGGGATACGGACAGGTACACTGATAGGAAAGGTTTAGAGGGATACGGTCAGGTACACGGATAGGAAAGGATTAGAGGGATACGGACAGGTACACGGATAGGAAAGGTTTAGAGGGATACGGACAGGTACACGGATAGGAAAGGTTTAGAGGGATACGGACAGGTACACGGATAGGAAAGGATTAGAGGGATACGGAGAGGTACACGGATAGGAAAGGTTTAGAGGGATACGGACAGGTACACGGATAGGAAAGATTTAGAGGGAAACGGACAGGTACACGGATAGGAAAGGTTTTGAAGGACATGGACAGGTACACGGATAGGAAAGTTTTTGAGGGATATGGACAGGAACACGGATAGGAAATGTTTCGAGGGATATGGACAGGTACAGGAATGGGAAAGGTTTGGAGGGATACGGACAGGTACAGGAATGGGAAAGGTTTAGACTGATATGGACAGGTACACGGATAGGAAAGTTTTTGAGGGATATGGATAGGTAAACGGAGAGGAAAGGTTTAGAGGGATACAGACGGGTACAGGAACGGGAAAGGTTTAGAGGGATACCGAAAGAGATATGGACAGGAAAGGTTTAGAGGGATACGGACAGGTACAGAGATAGGAAAGGTTTAGAGGTATATGGACAGGTAAACGGATAGGAAAGGTTTAGAGGGATACGGAGGGGTACAGGAATGGAAATGTTTAGAGGGTTACGGACAGGGACACGAACAGGAAAGGTTTAGAGGGATATGGACAGGAAAGGTTTAGATGGATACGGACAGGTACAGGAATGGGAAAGGATCAGAGGGATATGGACAGGTACACAGACCGGAAGGGTTTAGAGGGAAACGGGCAGGTACACGGATAGGAAAGGTTTAGAGGGATACGGACAGGAAAGTTTGAGTGGGATACAGACAGGTACAGGAATGGGAAAGGTTTAGAGGGATATGGGCAGGTAGACGGATAGGAAACGTTCAGAGGGATACGGACAGGTACACGGATAGGAAACGTTTAGAGGGATACGGACAGGTACACTGATAGGAAATGTTTAGAGGGAAATGGACAGGTACACGGATAGGAAAGGTTTTGAAGAATATGGACAGGTACACGGATAGGAAAGGTTTAGAGGGATACGGAAGGTACAGGAATAGGAAAGGTTTAGAGGTATATGGACAGGTACAAGAATGGGAAAGGTTTAGAGGGATATGGACAGGGAAACGGATAGTAAAGGTTTAGAGGGATATGGACGGGTACAGGAAAGGGAAAGGTTTAGAGGGATACGGACGGGTACACGGATTTGAAAGGTATAGAGGGATACGAACAGGTTCACAGATAGGAAAGGTGTAGAGGGATATGGACAGGTACAGGAATGGGAAAGATTTAGAGGGATACGGACAGGAAAGGTTGAGTGGGATACGGACGGGTACAGGAATGGGAAAGGTTTAGAGGGATACGGGCAGTTAGACGGATAGGAAACGTTTAGAGGGATACGGACAGGTACACGGATAGGAAACGTTTAGAGGGATACGGACAGGTACACGGATAGGAAAGGTTTAGAGGGAAACGGACAGGTACACGGATAGGAAAGGTTTTGAAGCATATGGACAGGTACACGGATAGGAAAGGTTCAGAGGGATATGGACAGTTACAGGAATGGGAAAGGTTTAGAGGGATATGGAGAGGTGCACGGATAGTAAAGGTTTAGAGGGATAAGGACAGGGAAACGGATAGTTAAGTTTAAGAGGGATATGGACAGATACAGGAAAGGGAAATGTTTAGAGGGATACGGATGGGTACACGGATAGGATAGGTTCAGAGGGATACGGAAGGTACAGGAATAGGAAAGGTTTAGAGGGATATGGACAGGTACAAGAATGGGAAAGGTTTAGAGGGATATAGACAGGGAAACGGATTGGAAAGGTTTAGAGGGATATGGATAGGTACAGGAAAGGGAAAGGTTTAGAGGGATATGGACATGGAAACGGATAGGAAAGGTTTAGAGGGATATGGACTGGTACAGGAAAGGGAAAGGTTTAGAGGGATACGGACGGGTACACGGATATGAAAGGTATAGAGGGATACGAACAGCTACACAGATAGGAAAGGTTTAGAGGGATATGGACAGGAACAGGAATGGGAAAGATTTAGAGGGATACGGACAGGTACAGGAATGGGAAAGGTTTAGAGGGATATGGACAGGTACACGGATAGGAAATGTTTGGAGGGATATGGACAGGTAAACGGAGAGGAAAGGTTTAGAGGGATACGGACGGGTACAGGAATGGAAAGGTTTAGAGGGTTACGGACAGGGACACGAACAGGAAAGGTTTAGAGGGATATGGACAGGAAAGGTTTAGAGGAATACGGACAGGTACATGGATAGAGTAGGTTTAGAGGGATATGGACAGGTACAGGAATGGGAAAGGTTTAGAGGGATATGGAAGGTACAGGAATAGGAAAGGTTTGGAGGGATACGGATAGGAAAGGTTCAGAGGGATACGGACGGGTACAGGAATGGGAAAGATTTAGAGGGATACGGACGGGTACAGGAATCGGAAAGGTTTAGAGGGATATGGACAGGGACACGAATAGGAAATTTTAGAGGGATATGGACAGGAAAGGTTTAGAGTGATACGGACAGGTACAGGAATGGAAAAGGTTTAGAGGGATACGGACGGGTACACGGATAGGAAAGGTTAAGAGGGATACGGACGGGTACACTGATAGGAAAGGTTTAGAGGGATAAGGACAGGGAAACGGATAGTTACGTTTAAGAGGGATATGGACAGATACAGGAAAGGGAAATGTTTAGAGTGATACGGACGGGTACACGGATAGGAAAGGTTCAGAGGGATACGGAAGGTACAAGAATAGGAAAGGTTTAGAGGGATATGGACAGGTACAAGAATGGGAAAGGTTTAGAGGGAGATGGACAGGGAAACGGATAGGAAAGGTTTAGAGGGATATGGACTGGTACAGGAAAGGGAAAGGTTTAGAGGGATACGGACGGGTACACGGATATGAAAGGTATAGAGGGATACGAACAGGTACACAGATAGGAAAGGTTTAGAGGGATAAGGACAGGGAAACGGATAGTTACGTTTAAGAGGGATATGGACAGATACAGGAAAGGGAAATGTTTAGAGTGATACGGACGGGTACACGGATAGGAAAGGTTCAGAGGGATACGGAAGGTACAAGAATAGGAAAGGTTTAGAGGGATATGGACAGGTACAAGAATGGGAAAGGTTTAGAGGGATATGGACAGGGAAACGGATAGGAAAGGTTTAGAGGGATATGGACTGGTACAGGAAAGGGAAAGGTTTAGAGGGATACGGACGGGTACACGGATATGAAAGGTATAGAGGGATACGAACAGGTACACAGATAGGAAAGGTTTAGAGGGATATGGACAGGAACAGGAATGGGAAAGATTTAGAGGGATACGGGCAGGAAAGGTTGAGTGGGATACGGACAGGTACAGGAATGGGAAAGGTTTAGAAGGATATGGGCAGGTAGACGGATAGGAAATGTTTAGAGGGATTCGGACAGGTACACGGATAGGAAAGATTTAGAGGGATATGGACAGGTACACAGATAGGAAAGATTTAGAGGGATACGGACAGGAAAGGTTTATAGTGATACGGACAGGTACAGGAATGGAAAAGGTTTAAAGGATACGGACGGGTACACGGATAGGAAAGATTTAGAGCTATAAGGACAGGGAAACGGATAGTTAAGGTTAAGAGGGATATGGACAGATACAGGAAAGGGAAATGTTTAGAGGGATACGGATGGGTACATGGATAGGAAAGGTTTAGAGTGATACGGACGGGTACACTGATAGGAAAGGTTTAGAGGGATAAGGACAGGGAAACGGATAGTTACGTTTAAGAGGGATATGGACAGATACAGGAAAGTGAAATGTTTAGAGTGATACGGACGGGTACACGGATAGGAAAGGTTCAGAGGGATACGGAAGGTACAAGAATAGGAAAGGTTTAGAGGGATATGGACAGGTACAAGAATGGGAAAGGTTTAGAGGGATATGGACAGGGACACGAATAGGAAATTTTAGAGGGATATGGACAGGAAAGGTTTAGAGTGATACAGACAGGTACAGGAATGGAAAAGGTTTAGAGGAATACGGACAGGTACACGGATAGGAAAGGTTTAGAGGGATATGGACAGGTATACAGATAGGAAAGGTTTAGAGGGATAAGGACAGGGAAACGGATAGTTACGTTTAAGAGGGATATGGACAGATACAGGAAAGGGAAATGTTTAGAGTGATACGGACGGGTACACGGATAGGAAAGGTTCAGAGGGATACGGAAGGTACAAGAATAGGAAAGGTTTAGAGGGATATGGACAGGTACACAGATAGGAAAGGTTTAGAGGGATATGGACAGTAACAGGAATGGGAAAGATTTAGAGGGATACGGGCAGGAAAGGTTGAGTGAGATACGGACAGGTATAGGAATGGGAAAGGTTTAGAGGGATATGGGCAGGTAGACGGATAGGAAAGATTTAGAGGGATATGGACAGGTACACGGATAGGAAAGGTTTAGAGGGATATGGACAGGTGCACGGATAGTAAAGGTTTAGAGGGATAAGGACAGGGAAACGGATAGTTAAGGTTAAGAGGGATATGGACAGATACAGGAAAGGGAAATGTTTAGAGGGATACGGATGGGTACATGGATAGGAAAGGTTCAGAGTGATACGGAAGGTTCAGGAATAGGAAAGGTTTAGAGGGATATGGACAGGTACAAGAATGGGAAAGGTTTAGAGGGATATGGACAGGGAAACGGATAGGAAAGGTTTAGAGGGATATGGATAGGTACAGGAAAGGGAAAGGTTTAGAGGGATATGGACAGGGAAACGGATAGGAAAGGTTTAGAGGGATATGGATGGGTACAGGAAAGGGAAAGGTTTAGAGGGATACGGACGGGTACACGGATATGAAAGGTATAGAGGGATACGAACAGGTACACAGATAGGAAAGGTTTAGAGGGATATGGACAGGTACAGGAATGGGAAAGATTTAGAGGGATACGTACAGGAAAGGTTGAGTGGGATACGGACAGGTACAGGAATGGGAAAGGTTTAGAAGGATATGGGCAGGGAGACGGATAGGAAACGTTCAGAGGGATATGGACAGGTACACGGATAGGAAACGTTTAGAGGGATACGGACAGGTGCACGGATAGGAAATGTTTAGAGGGAAATGGACAGGAACACGGATAGGAAAGGTATAGAGGGATATGGACAGGTACAGGAATGGGAAAGATTTAGAGGGATACGGACAGGAAAGGTTGAGTGGGATACAGACGGGTACAGGAATGTGAAAGGTTTAGAGGGATACGGGCAGTTAGACGGATAGGAAACGTTTAGAGGGATACGGACAGGTACACGGACAGGAAACGTTTAGAGGGATACGGACAGGTACACGGATAGGAAAGGTTTAGAGGGAAACGGACAGGTACACGGATAGGAAAGGTTTTGAAGCATATGGACAGGTACACGGATAGGAAAGGTTTAGAAGGAAATGGACAGGTACATGGATAGGAAAGGTTTAGAGGGTTACGGACATGGACACGAACAGGAAAGGTTTAGAGGATATGGACAGGAAAGGTTTAGAGGGATACGGACAGGTACATGGATAGGGAAGGTTTAGAGGGATATGGACAGGTACAGGAATGGGAAAGGTTTAGAGGGATATGCACAGGTACACAGATAGGAACGGTTCAGAGGGATATGGACAGGTACAGTAATGGGAAAGATTTAGAGGGATACGGACAGGAAAGGTTGAGTGGGATACGGACAGGTACAGGAATGGGAAAGGTTTAGAGGGATATGGGCAGGTAGACGGATAGGAAATGTTTAGACGGATTCGGACAGGTACACGGATAGGAAAGGTTTAGAGGGATATGGACAGGTACAGGAATGGGAAAGATTTAGAGGGATACGGACAGGAAAGGTTGAGTGGGATACGGACAGGTACAGGAATGGGAAAGGTTTAGAGGGATATGGGCAGGTAGACGGATAGGAAATGTTTAGAGGGATTCGGACAGGTACACGGATAGGAAAGATTTAGAGGGATATGGACAGGTACACAGATAGGAAAGGTTTAGAGGGATATGGACAGGTACACAGATAGTAAAGGTTTAGAGGGATAAGGACAGGGAAACGGATAGTTAAGGTTAAGAGGGATATGGACAGATACAGGAAAGGGAAATGTTTAGAGGGATACGGATGGGTACATGGATAGGAAAGGTTCAGAGTGATACGGAAGGTTCAGGAATAGGAAAGGTTTAGAGGGATATGGACAGGTACAAGAATGGGAAAGGTTTAGAGGGATATGGATAGGTACAGGAAAGGGAAAGGTTTAGAGTGATATGGACAGGGAAACGGATAGGAAAGGTTTAGAGGGATATGGATGGTCACAGGAAAGGGAAAGGTTTAGATGGATACGGACAGGTACACGGATATGAAAGGTATAGAGGGATACGAACAGGTACACAGATAGGAAAGGTTTAGAGGGATATGGGCAGGTACAGGAATGGGAAAGATTTAGAGGGATACTGACAGGAAAGGTTGAGTGGGATACGGACAGGTACAGGAATGGGAAAGGTTTAGAAGGATATGGGCAGGTAGACGGATAGGAAATGTTTAGAGGGATTCGGACAGCTACACGGATAGGAAAGATTTAGAGGGATATGGACAGGTACACAGATAGGAAAGATTTAGAGGGATACGGACAGGAAAGGTTTAGAGTGATACGGACAGGTACAGGAATGGAAAAGGTTTAAAGGATACGGACGGGTACACGGATAGGAAAGATTTAGAGCTATAAGGACAGGGAAACGGATAGTTAAGGTTAAGAGGGATATGGACAGATACAGGAAAGGGAAATGTTTAGAGGGATACGGATGGGTACATGGATAGGAAAGGTTTAGAGTGATACGGAAGGTACAGGAATAGGAAAGGTTTAGAGGGATATGGACAGGTACAAGAATGGGAAAGGTTTAGAGGGATATGGACAGGGAAACGGATAGGAAAGGTTTAGAGGGATACGGAAGGTACACAGATAGGAAAGTTTTAGAGGGATATGGACAGGTACAGGAATGGGAAAGATTTAGAGGGATACGGACAGGAAAGGTTGAGTGGGATACGGACAGGTACAGGAATGGGAAAGGTTTAGAGGGATATGGGCAGGTAGTCGGATAGGAAATGTTTAGAGCGATTCGGACAGGTACACGGATAGGAAAGATTTAGAGGGATATGGACAGGTACACAGATAGGAAAGGTTTAGAGGGATATGGACAGGTGCACGGATAGTAAAGGTTTAGAGGGATAAGGACAGGGAAACGGATAGTTAAGGTTAAGAGGGATATGGACAGATACAGGAAAGGGAAATGTTTAGAGGGATACGGATGGGTACATGGATAGGAAAGGTTCAGAGTGATACGGAAGGTACAGGAATAGGAAAGGTTTAGAGGGATATGGACAGGTACAAGAATGGGAAAGGTTTAGACGGATATGGACAGGGAAACGGATAGGAAAGGTTTAGAGGGATATGGATAGGTACAGGAAAGGGAAAGGTTTAGAGGGATATGGACAGGGAAACGGATAGGAAAGGTTTAGAGGGATATGGATGGGTACAGGAAAGGGAAAGGTTTAGAGGGATACGGGCGGGTACACGGATATGAAAGGTATAGAGGGATACGAACAGGTACACAGATAGGAAAGGTTTAGAGGGATATGGACAGGTACAGGAATGGGAAAGATTTAGAGGGATACGGACAGGAAAGGTTGAGTGGGATACGGACAGGTACAGGAATGTGAAAGTTTTAGAGGGATATGGGCAGTTAGACGGATAGGAAACGTTCAGAGGGATACGGACAGGTACACGGATAGGAAACGTTTAGAGGGATACGGACAGGTACACGGATAGGAAAGGTTTAGAGGGATATTAACAGGTACAGGAATGGGACAAGTTTAGAGGGATACGGACAGGATATGTTTAGTGGGATACGGACAGATACAGGAATGGGAAAGGTTTAGAGAGATACAGGCAGGTACACGGATAGGAAAGGTTTAGTGGGATACGGACAGGTACAGGAATGGGAAAGGTTTAGAGGGATACGGGCAGGTATACGGATAGGAAAGGTTTAGAGGGATACGGACGGGTACAGGAATCGGAAATGTTTAGAGGGATATGGACAGGGACACGAATAGGAAAGGTTTAGAGTGAAACGGATAGGAAAGGTTTAGAGGGATATGGATGGGTACAGGAAAGGGAAAGGTTTAGAGGGATACGGACGGGTACACGGATAGGAAAGGTTTAGAGGGATACGGACGGGTACACAGATAGGAAAGGTTTAGAGGGATACGGACGGGTACACTGATAGGAAAGGTTTAGAGGAATATGGACAGGGACACGGATAGCAAAGGTTTAGAGGGATATGGACAGGTGCACGGATAGTAAAGGTTTAGAGGGATAAGGACAGGGAAACGGATAGTTAAGGTTAAGAGGGATATGGACAGATACAGGAAAGGGAAATGTTTAGAGGGATACGGATGGGTACATGGATAGGAAAGGTTCAGAGTGATACGGAAGGTACAGGAATAGGAAAGGTTTAGAGGGATATGGACAGGTACAAGAATGGGAAAGGTTTAGAGGGATATGGACAGGGAAACGGATAGGAAAGGTTTAGAGGGATATGGATAGGTACAGGAAAGGGAAAGGTTTAGAGGGATATGGACAGGGAAACGGATAGGAAAGGTTTAGAGGGATATGGATGGGTACAGGAAAGGGAAAGGTTTAGAGGGATACGGGCGGGTACACGGATATGAAAGGTATAGAGGGATACGAACAGGTACACAGATAGGAAAGGTTTAGAGGGATATGGACAGGTACAGGAATGGGAAAGATTTAGAGGGATACGGACAGGAAAGGTTGAGTGGGATACGGACAGGTACAGGAATATGAAAGTTTTAGAGGGATATGGGCAGGTAGACGGATAGGAAACGTTCAGAGGGATACGGACAGGTACACGGATAGGAAACGTTTAGAGGGATACGGACAGGTACACGGATAGGAAAGGTTTAGAGGGATATTAACAGGTACAGGAATGGGACAAGTTTAGAGGGATACGGACAGGATATGTTTAGTGGGATACGGACAGATACAGGAATGGGAAATGTTTAGAGGGATACGGGCAGGTACACGGATAGGAAAGGTTCAGTGGGATACGGACAGGTACAGGAATGGGAAAGGTTTAGAGGGATACGGGCAGGTTCACGGATAGGAAAGGTTTAGAGCGATACAGACAGGTACAGGAATGGGAAAGGTTTAGAGGGATACGGGCAGGTATACGGATAGGAAAGGTTTAGAGGGATACGGACGGGTACAGGAATCGGAAAGGTTTAGAGGGATATGGACAGGGACACGAATAGGAAAGGTTTAGAGGGATATGGACAGGAAAAGTTTAGAGTGATACGGACAGGTACAGGAATGGAAAAGGTTTAGAGGGATACGGACGGGTACACGGATAGGAAAGGTTTACAGGGATACGGACGGGTACACAGATAGGAAAGGTTTAGAGGGATACGGACCGGTACACTGATCGGAAAGCTTTAGAGGAATATGGACAGGGACACGGATAGCAAAGGTTTAGAGGGATATGGACAGGTGCACGGATAGTAAAGGTTTAGAGGGATAAGGACAGGGAAACGGATAGTTAAGTTTAAGAGGGATATGGACAGATACAGGAAAGGGAATTGTTTAGAGGGATACGGATGGGTACACGGATAAGAAACGTTCAGAGGGATACGGACAGGTACACGGATAGGAAACGTTTAGAGGGATACGGACAGGTGCACGGATAGGAAATGTTTAGAGGGAAATGGACAGGAACACGGATAGGAAATGTTTAGAGGGAAATGGACAGGAACACGGATAGGAAAGGTATAGAGGGATATGGACAGGTACAGGAATGGGAAAGATTTAGAGGGATACGTACAGGAAAGGTTGAGTGGGATACGGACAGGTACAGGAATGGGAAAGGTTTAGAAGGATATGGGCAGGGAGACGGATAGGAAACGTTCAGAGGGATATGGACAGGTACACGGATAGGAAACGTTTAGAGGGATACGGACAGGTGCACGGATAGGAAATGTTTAGAGGGAAATGGACAGGAACACGGATAGGAAAGGTATAGAGGGATATGGACAGGTACAGGAATGGGAAAGATTTAGAGGGATACGGCCAGGAAAGGTTGAGTGGGATACAGACGGGTACAGGAATGTGAAAGGTTTAGAGGGATACGGGCAGTTAGACGGATAGGAAACGTTTAGAGGGATACGGACAGGTACACGGACAGGAAACGTTTAGAGGGATACGGACAGGTACACGGATAGGAAAGGTTTAGAGGGAAACGGACAGGTACACGGATAGGAAAGGTTTTGAAGCATATGGACAGGTACACGGATAGGAAAGGTTTAGAAGGAAATGGACAGGTACATGGATAGGAAAGGTTTAGAGGGTTACGGACATGGACACGAACAGGAAAGGTTTAGAGGATATGGACAGGAAAGGTTTAGAGGGATACGGACAGGTACATGGATAGGGAAGGTTTAGAGGGATATGGACAGGTACAGGAATGGGAAAGGTTTAGAGGGATATGCACAGGTACACAGATAGGAACGGTTCAGAGGGATATGGACAGGTACAGGAATGGGAAAGATTTAGAGGGATACGGACAGGAAAGGTTGAGTGGGATACGGACAGGTACAGGAATGGGAAAGGTTTAGAGGGATATGGGCAGGTAGACGGATAGGAAATGTTTAGACGGATTCGGACAGGTACACGGATAGGAAAGGTTTAGAGGGATATGGACAGGTACAGGAATGGGAAAGATTTAGAGGGATACGGACAGGAAAAGTTTAGAGTGATACGGACAGGTACAGGAATGGAAAAGGTTTAGAGGGATACGGACGGGTACACGGATAGGAAAGGTTTAGAGGGATACGGACGGGTACACAGATAGGAAAGGTTTAGAGGGATACGGACCGGTACACTGATCGGAAAGCTTTAGAGGAATATGGACAGGGACACGGATAGCAAAGGTTTAGAGGGATATGGACAGGTGCACGGATAGTAAAGGTTTAGAGGGATAAGGACAGGGAAACGGATAGTTAAGTTTAAGAGGGATATGGACAGATACAGGAAAGGGAATTGTTTAGAGGGATACGGATGGGTACACGGATAAGAAACGTTCAGAGGGATAAGGACAGGTACACGGATAGGAAACGTTTAGAGGGATACGGACAGGTGCACGGATAGGAAATGTTTAGAGGGAAATGGACAGGAACACGGATAGGAAATGTTTAGAGGGAAATGGACAGGAACACGGATAGGAAAGGTATAGAGGGATATGGACAGGTACAGGAATGGGAAAGATTTAGAGGGATACGTACAGGAAAGGTTGAGTGGGATACGGACAGGTACAGCAATGGGAAAGGTTTAGAAGGATATGGGCAGGGAGACGGATAGGAAACGTTCAGAGGGATATGGACAGGTACACGGATAGGAAACGTTTAGAGGGATACGGACAGGTGCACGGATAGGAAATGTTTAGAGGGAAATGGACAGGAACACGGATAGGAAAGGTATAGAGGGATATGGACAGGTACAGGAATGGGAAAGATTTAGAGGGATACGGACAGGAAAGGTTGAGTGGGATACAGACGGGTACAGGAATGTGAAAGGTTTAGAGGGATACGGGCAGTTAGACGGATAGGAAACGTTTAGAGGGATACGGACAGGTACACGGACAGGAAACGTTTAGAGGGATACGGACAGGTACACGGATAGGAAAGGTTTAGAGGGAAACGGACAGGTACACGGATAGGAAAGGTTTTGAAGCATATGGACAGGTACACGGATAGGAAAGGTTTAGAAGGAAATGGACAGGTACATGGATAGGAAAGGTTTAGAGGGTTACGGACATGGACACGAACAGGAAAGGTTTAGAGGATATGGACAGGAAAGGTTTAGAGGGATACGGACAGGTACATGGATAGGGAAGGTTTAGAGGGATATGGACAGGTACACAGATAGGAAAGGTTTAGAGGGATATGGACAGGTGCACGGATAGTAAAGGTTTAGAGGGATAAGGACAGGGAAACGGATAGTTAAGGTTAAGAGGGATATGGACAGATACAGGAAAGGGAAATGTTTAGAGGGATACGGATGGGTACATGGATAGGAAAGGTTCAGAGTGATACGGAAGGTACAGGAATAGGAAAGGTTTAGAGGGATATGGACAGGTACAAGAATGGGAAAGGTTTAGACGGATATGGACAGGGAAACGGATAGGAAAGGTTTAGAGGGATATGGATAGGTACAGGAAAGGGAAAGGTTTAGAGGGATATGGACAGGGAAACGGATAGGAAAGGTTTAGAGGGATATGGATGGGTACAGGAAAGGGAAAGGTTTAGAGGGATACGGGCGGGTACACGGATATGAAAGGTATAGAGGGATACGAACAGGTACACAGATAGGAAAGGTTTAGAGGGATATGGACAGGTACAGGAATGGGAAAGATTTAGAGGGATACGGACAGGAAAGGTTGAGTGGGATACGGACAGGTACAGGAATGTGAAAGTTTTAGAGGGATATGGGCAGGTAGACGGATAGGAAACGTTTAGAGGGATACGGACAGGTACACGGATAGGAAACGTTTAGAGGGATACGGACAGCTACACGGATAGGAAAGGTTTAGAGGGATAAGGACAGGGAAACGGATAGTTAAGGTTAAGAGGGATATGGACAGATACAGGAAAGGGAAATGTTTAGAGGGATACGGATGGGTACATGGATAGGAAAGGTTCAGAGTGATACGGAAGGTTCAGGAATAGGAAAGGTTTAGAGGGATATGGACAGGTACAAGAATGGGAAAGGTTTAGAGGGATATGGACAGGGAAACGGATAGGAAAGGTTTAGAGGGATATGGATAGGTACAGGAAAGGGAAAGCTTTAGAGGGATATGGACAGGGAAACGGATAGGAAAGGTTTAGAGGGATATGGATGGGTACAGGAAAGGGAAAGGTTTAGAGGGATACGGACGGGTACACGGATATGAAAGGTATAGAGGGATACGAACAGGTACACAGATAGGAAAGGTTTAGAGGGATATGGACAGGTACAGGAATGGGAAAGATTTAGAGGGATACGTACAGGAAAGGTTGAGTGGGATACGGACAGGTACAGGAATGGGAAAGGTTTAGAAGGATATGGGCAGGGAGACGGATAGGAAACGTTCAGAGGGATATGGACAGGTACACGGATAGGAAACGTTTAGAGGGATACGGACAGGTGCACGGATAGGAAATGTTTAGAGGGAAATGGACAGGAACACGGATAGGAAAGGTATAGAGGGATATGGACAGGTACAGGAATGGGAAAGATTTAGAGGGATAAGGACAGGAAAGGTTGAGTGGGATACAGACGGGTACAGGAATGTGAAAGGTTTAGAGGGATACGGGCAGTTAGACGGATAGGAAACGTTTAGAGGGATACGGACAGGTACACGGACAGGAAACGTTTAGAGGGATACGGACAGGTACACGGATAGGAAAGGTTTAGAGGGAAACGGACAGGTACACGGATAGGAAAGGTTTTGAAGCATATGGACAGGTACACGGATAGGAAAGGTTTAGAAGGAAATGGACAGGTACATGGATAGGAAAGGTTTAGAGGGTTACGGACATGGACACGAACAGGAAAGGTTTAGAGGATATGGACAGGAAAGGTTTAGAGGGATACGGACAGGTACATGGATAGGGAAGGTTTAGAGGGATATGGACAGGTACAGGAATGGGAAAGGTTTAGAGGGATATGCACAGGTACACAGATAGGAACGGTTCAGAGGGATATGGACAGGTACAGGAATGGGAAAGATTTAGAGGGATACGGACAGGAAAGGTTGAGTGGGATACGGACAGGTACAGGAATGGGAAAGGTTTAGAGGGATATGGGCAGGTAGACGGATAGGAAATGTTTAGACGGATTCGGACAGGTACACGGATAGGAAAGGTTTAGAGGGATATGGACAGGTACAGGAATGGGAAAGATTTAGAGGGATACGGACAGGAAAGGTTGAGTGGGATACGGACAGGTACAGGAATGGGAAAGGTTTAGAGGGATATGGGCAGGTAGACGGATAGGAAATGTTTAGAGGGATTCGGACAGGTACACGGATAGGAAAGATTTAGAGGGATATGGACAGGTACACAGATAGGAAAGGTTTAGAGGGATATGGACAGGTACACAGATAGTAAAGGTTTAGAGGGATAAGGACAGGGAAACGGATAGTTAAGGTTAAGAGGGATATGGACAGATACAGGAAAGGGAAATGTTTAGAGGGATACGGATGGGTACATGGATAGGAAAGGTTCAGAGTGATACGGAAGGTTCAGGAATAGGAAAGGTTTAGAGGGATATGGACAGGTACAAGAATGGGAAAGGTTTAGAGGGATATGGATAGGTACAGGAAAGGGAAAGGTTTAGAGTGATATGGACAGGGAAACGGATAGGAAAGGTTTAGAGGGATATGGATGGTCACAGGAAAGGGAAAGGTTTAGAGGGATACGGACAGGTACACGGATATGAAAGGTATAGAGGGATACGAACAGGTACACAGATAGGAAAGGTTTAGAGGGATATGGGCAGGTACAGGAATGGGAAAGATTTAGAGGGATACTGACAGGAAAGGTTGAGTGGGATACGGACAGGTACAGGAATGGGAAAGGTTTAGAAGGATATGGGCAGGTAGACGGATAGGAAATGTTTAGAGGGATTCGGACAGGTACACGGATAGGAAAGATTTAGAGGGATATGGACAGGTACACAGATAGGAAAGATTTAGAGGGATACGGACAGGAAAGGTTTAGAGTGATACGGACAGGTACAGGAATGGAAAAGGTTTAAAGGATACGGACGGGTACACGGATAGGAAAGATTTAGAGCTATAAGGACAGGGAAACGGATAGTTAAGGTTAAGAGGGATATGGACAGATACAGGAAAGGGAAATGTTTAGAGGGATACGGATGGGTACATGGATAGGAAAGGTTTAGAGTGATACGGAAGGTACAGGAATAGGAAAGGTTTAGAGGGATATGGACAGGTACAAGAATGGGAAAGGTTTAGAGGGATATGGACAGGGAAACGGATAGGAAAGGTTTAGAGGGATACGGAAGGTACACAGATAGGAAAGTTTTAGAGGGATATGGACAGGTACAGGAATGGGAAAGATTTAGAGGGATACGGACAGGAAAGGTTGAGTGGGATACGGACAGGTACAGGAATGGGAAAGGTTTAGAGGGATATGGGCAGGTAGTCGGATAGGAAATGTTTAGAGCGATTCGGACAGGTACACGGATAGGAAAGATTTAGAGGGATATGGACAGGTACACAGATAGGAAAGGTTTAGAGGGATATGGACAGGTGCACGGATAGTAAAGGTTTAGAGGGATAAGGACAGGGAAACGGATAGTTAAGGTTAAGAGGGATATGGACAGATACAGGAAAGGGAAATGTTTAGAGGGATACGGATGGGTACATGGATAGGAAAGGTTCAGAGTGATACGGAAGGTACAGGAATAGGAAAGGTTTAGAGGGATATGGACAGGTACAAGAATGGGAAAGGTTTAGACGGATATGGACAGGGAAACGGATAGGAAAGGTTTAGAGGGATATGGATAGGTACAGGAAAGGGAAAGGTTTAGAGGGATATGGATGGGTACAGGAAAGGGAAAGGTTTAGAGGGATACGGGCGGGTACACGGATATGAAAGGTATAGAGGGATACGAACAGGTACACAGATAGGAAAGGTTTAGAGGGATATGGACAGGTACAGGAATGGGAAAGATTTAGAGGGATACGGACAGGAAAGGTTGAGTGGGATACGGACAGGTACAGGAATGTGAAAGTTTTAGAGGGATATGGGCAGGTAGACGGATAGGAAACGTTCAGAGGGATACGGACAGGTACACGGATAGGAAACGTTTAGAGGGATACGGACAGGTACACGGATAGGAAAGGTTTAGAGGGATATTAACAGGTACAGGAATGGGACAAGTTTAGAGGGATACGGACAGGATATGTTTAGTGGGATACGGACAGATACAGGAATGGGAAAGGTTTAGAGAGATACGGGCAGGTACACGGATAGGAAAGGTTTAGTGGGATACGGACAGGTACAGGAATGGGAAAGGTTTAGAGGGATACGGGCAGGTATACGGATAGGAAAGGTTTAGAGGGATACGGACGGGTACAGGAATCGGAAAGGTTTAGAGGGATATGGACAGGGACACGAATAGGAAAGGTTTAGAGGGAAACGGATAGGAAAGGTTTAGAGGGATATGGATGGGTACAGGAAAGGGAAAGATTTAGAGGGATACGGACGGGTACACGGATAGGAAAGGTTTAGAGGGATACGGACGGGTACACAGATAGGAAAGGTTTAGAGGGATACGGACGGGTACACTGATAGGAAAGGTTTAGAGGAATATGGACAGGGACACGGATAGCAAAGGTTTAGAGGGATATGGACAGGTGCACGGATAGTAAAGGTTTAGAGGGATAAGGACAGGGAAACGGATAGTTAAGGTTAAGAGGGATATGGACAGATACAGGAAAGGGAAATGTTTAGAGGGATACGGATGGGTACATGGATAGGAAAGGTTCAGAGTGATACGGAAGGTACAGGAATAGGAAAGGTTTAGAGGGATATGGACAGGTACAAGAATGGGAAAGGTTTAGACGGATATGGACAGGGAAACGGATAGGAAAGGTTTAGAGGGATATGGATAGGTACAGGAAAGGGAAAGGTTTAGAGGGATATGGACAGGGAAACGGATAGGAAAGGTTTAGAGGGATATGGATGGGTACAGGAAAGGGAAAGGTTTAGAGGGATACGGGCGGGTACACGGATATGAAAGGTATAGAGGGATACGAAGAGGTACACAGATAGGAAAGGTTTAGAGGGATATGGACAGGTACAGGAATGGGAAAGATTTAGAGGGATACGGACAGGAAAGGTTGAGTGGGATACGGACAGGTACAGGAATATGAAAGTTTTAGAGGGATATGGGCAGGTAGACGGATAGGAAACGTTCAGAGGGATACGGACAGGTACACGGATAGGAAACGTTTAGAGGGATACGGACAGGTACACGGATAGGAAAGGTTTAGAGGGATATTAACAGGTACAGGAATGGGACAAGTTTAGAGGGATACGGACAGGATATGTTTAGTGGGATACGGACAGATACAGGAATGGGAAATGTTTAGAGGGATACGGGCAGGTACACGGATAGGAAAGGTTCAGTGGGATACGGACAGGTACAGGAATGGGAAAGGTTTAGAGGGATACGGGCAGGTTCACGGATAGGAAAGGTTTAGAGCGATACAGACAGGTACAGGAATGGGAAAGGTTTAGAGGGATACGGGCAGGTATACGGATAGGAAAGGTTTAGAGGGATACGGACGGGTACAGGAATCGGAAAGGTTTAGAGGGATATGGACAGGGACACGAATAGGAAAGGTTTAGAGGGATATGGACAGGAAAAGTTTAGAGTGATACGGACAGGTACAGGAATGGAAAAGGTTTAGAGGGATACGGACGGGTACACGGATAGGAAAGGTTTACAGGGATACGGACGGGTACACAGATAGGAAAGGTTTAGAGGGATACGGACCGGTACACTGATCGGAAAGCTTTAGAGGAATATGGACAGGGACACGGATAGCAAAGGTTTAGAGGGATATGGACAGGTGCACGGATAGTAAAGGTTTAGAGGGATAAGGACAGGGAAACGGATAGTTAAGTTTAAGAGGGATATGGACAGATACAGGAAAGGGAAATGTTTAGAGGGATACGGATGGGTACATGGACAGGAAAGGTTCAGAGTGATACGGAAGGTTCAGGAATAGGAAAGGTTTAGAGGGATATGGACAGGTACAAGAATGGGAAAGGTTTAGAGGGATATGGATAGGTTCAGGAAAGGGAAAGGTTTAGAGGGATATGGACAGGGAAACGGATAGGAAAGGTTTAGAGGGATATGGATGGGTACAGGAAAGGGAAAGGTTTAGAGGGATACGGACAGGTACACGGATATGAAAGGTATAGAGGGATACGAACAGGTACACAGATAGGAAAGGTTTAGAGGGATATGGACAGGTACAGGAATGGGAAAGATTTAGAGGGATACGGACAGGAAAGGTTGAGTGGGATACGGACAGGTACAGGAATGGGAAAGGTTTAGAAGGATATGGGCAGGTAGACGGATAGGAAATGTTTAGAGGGATTCGGACAGGTACACGGATAGGAAAGATTTAGAGGGATATGGACAGGTACACAGATAGGAAAGATTTAGAGGGATACGGACAGGAAATGTTTAGAGTGATACGGACAGGTACAGGAATGGAAAAGGTTTAGAGGGATATGGACAGGTGCACGGATAGTAAAGGTTTAGAGGGATAAGGACAGGGAAACGGATAGTTAAGGTTAAGAGGGATATGGACAGATACAGGAAAGGGAAAGGTTTAGAGGGATATGGACAGGGAAACGGATAGGAAAGGTTTAGAGGGATACGGGCGGGTACACGGATATGAAAGGTATAGAGGGATACGAACAGGTACACAGATAGGAAAGGTTTAGAGGGATATGGACAGGTACAGGAATGGGAAAGATTTAGAGGGATACGGACAGGAAAGGTTGAGTGGGATACGGACAGGTACAGGAATGGGAAAGTTTTAGAGGGATATGCGCAGGTAGACGGATAGGAAACGTTCAGAGGGATACGGACAGGTACACGGATAGGAAACGTTTAGAGGGATACGGACAGGTACACGGATAGGAAATGTTTAGAGGGAAATGGACAGGTACACGGATAGGAAAGGTTTTGAAGGATATGGACAGGTACACGGATAGGAAAGGTTTAGAGGGATACGGAAGGTACAGGAATTGGAAAGGTTTAGAGGTATATGGAAAGGTACAAGAATGGGAAAGGTTTAGAGGGATATGGACAGGGAAACGGATAGTAAAGGTTTAGAGGTATATGGACGGGTACAGGAAAGGGAAAGGTTTAGTGGGATACGGACGGGTACACGGATTTGAAAGGTATAGAGGGATACGAACAGGTTCACAGATAGGAAAGGTTTAGAGGGATATGGACAGGTACAGGAATGGGAAAGATTTAGAGGGATACTGACAGGAAAGGTTGAGTGGGATACGGACGGGTACAGGAATGGGAAAGGTTTAGAGGGATACGGGCAGTTAGACGGATAGGAAACGTTTAGAGGGATACGGACAGGTACACGGATAGGAAACGTTTAGAGGGATACGGAGAGGTACACGGATAGGAAAGGTTTAGAGGGAAATGGACAGGTACACGGATAGGAAAGGTTTTGAAGCATATGGACAGGTACACGGATAGGAAAGGTTTAGAGGGATACGGACGGGTACAGGAATCGGAAAGGTTTAGAGGGATATGGACAGGGACACGAATAGGAAAGGTTTAGAGGGATATGGACAGGAAAAGTTTAGAGTGATACGGACAGGTACAGGAATGGAAAAGGTTTAGAGGGATACGGACGGGTACACGGATAGGAAAGGTTTAGAGGGATACGGACGGGTACACAGATAGGAAAGGTTTAGAGGGATACGGACGGGTGCACGGATAGTAAAGGTTTAGAGGGATAAGGACAGGGAAACGGATAGTTAAGTTTAAGAGGGATATGGACAGATACAGGAAAGGGAATTGTTTAGAGGGATACGGATGGGTACACGGATAAGAAACGTTCAGAGGGATACGGACAGGTACACGGATAGGAAACGTTTAGAGGGATACGGACAGGTGCACGGATAGGAAATGTTTAGAGGGAAATGGACAGGTACACGGATAGGAAAGGTATAGAGGGATACGAACAGGTACACAGATAGGAATGGTTTGGAGGGATATGGACAGGTACAGGAATGGGAAAGATTTAGAGGGATACGGACAGGAAAGGTTGAGTGGGATACGGACAGGTACAGGAATGGGAAAGGTTTAGAGGGATATGGGCAGGTAGACGGATAGGAAATGTTTAGAGGGATTCGGACAGGTACACGGATAGGAAAGATTTAGAGGGATATGTACAGGTACACAGATAGGAAAGGTTTAGAGGGATATGGACAGGTGCACGGATAGTAAAGGTTTAGAGGGAGAAGGACAGGGAAACGGATAGTTAAGGTTAAGAGGGATATGGACAGATACAGGAAAGGGAAATGTTTAGAGGGATACGGATGGGTACATGGACAGGAAAGGTTCAGAGTGATACGGAAGGTTCAGGAATAGGAAAGGTTTAGAGGGATATGGACAGGTACAAGAATGGGAAAGGTTTAGAGGGATATGGATAGGTTCAGGAAAGGGAAAGGTTTAGAGGGATATGGACAGGGAAACGGATAGGAAAGGTTTAGAGGGATATGGATGGGTACAGGAAAGGGAAAGGTTTAGAGGGATACGGACAGGTACACGGATATGAAAGGTATAGAGGGATACGAACAGGTACACAGATAGGAAAGGTTTAGAGGGATATGGACAGGTACAGGAATGGGAAAGATTTAGAGGGATACGGACAGGAAAGGTTGAGTGGGATACGGACAGGTACAGGAATGGGAAAGGTTTAGAAGGATATGGGCAGGTAGACGGATAGGAAATGTTTAGAGGGATTCGGACAGGTACACGGATAGGAAAGATTTAGAGGGATATGGACAGGTACACAGATAGGAAAGATTTAGAGGGATACGGACAGGAAATGTTTAGAGTGATACGGACAGGTACAGGAATGGAAAAGGTTTAGAGGGATATGGACAGGTGCACGGATAGTAAAGGTTTAGAGGGATAAGGACAGGGAAACGGATAGTTAAGGTTAAGAGGGATATGGACAGATACAGGAAAGGGAAAGGTTTAGAGGGATATGGACAGGGAAACGGATAGGAAAGGTTTAGAGGGATACGGGCGGGTACACGGATATGAAAGGTATAGAGGGATACGAACAGGTACACAGATAGGAAAGGTTTAGAGGGATATGGACAGGTACAGGAATGGGAAAGATTTAGAGGGATACGGACAGGAAAGGTTGAGTGGGATACGGACAGGTACAGGAATGGGAAAGTTTTAGAGGGATATGCGCAGGTAGACGGATAGGAAACGTTCAGAGGGATACGGACAGGTACACGGATAGGAAACGTTTAGAGGGATACGGACAGGTACACGGATAGGAAATGTTTAGAGGGAAATGGACAGGTACACGGATAGGAAAGGTTTTGAAGGATATGGACAGGTACACGGATAGGAAAGGTTTAGAGGGATACGGAAGGTACAGGAATTGGAAAGGTTTAGAGGTATATGGAAAGGTACAAGAATGGGAAAGGTTTAGAGGGATATGGACAGGGAAACGGATAGTAAAGGTTTAGAGGTATATGGACGGGTACAGGAAAGGGAAAGGTTTAGTGGGATACGGACGGGTACACGGATTTGAAAGGTATAGAGGGATACGAACAGGTTCACAGATAGGAAAGGTTTAGAGGGATATGGACAGGTACAGGAATGGGAAAGATTTAGAGGGATACTGACAGGAAAGGTTGAGTGGGATACGGACGGGTACAGGAATGGGAAAGGTTTAGAGGGATACGGGCAGTTAGACGGATAGGAAACGTTTAGAGGGATACGGACAGGTACACGGATAGGAAACGTTTAGAGGGATACGGAGAGGTACACGGATAGGAAAGGTTTAGAGGGAAATGGACAGGTACACGGATAGGAAAGGTTTTGAAGCATATGGACAGGTACACGGATAGGAAAGGTTTAGAGGGATACGGACGGGTACAGGAATCGGAAAGGTTTAGAGGGATATGGACAGGGACACGAATAGGAAAGGTTTAGAGGGATATGGACAGGAAAAGTTTAGAGTGATACGGACAGGTACAGGAATGGAAAAGGTTTAGAGGGATACGGACGGGTACACGGATAGGAAAGGTTTAGAGGGATACGGACGGGTACACAGATAGGAAAGGTTTAGAGGGATACGGACGGGTGCACGGATAGTAAAGGTTTAGAGGGATAAGGACAGGGAAACGGATAGTTAAGTTTAAGAGGGATATGGACAGATACAGGAAAGGGAATTGTTTAGAGGGATACGGATGGGTACACGGATAAGAAACGTTCAGAGGGATACGGACAGGTACACGGATAGGAAACGTTTAGAGGGATACGGACAGGTGCACGGATAGGAAATGTTTAGAGGGAAATGGACAGGTACACGGATAGGAAAGGTATAGAGGGATACGAACAGGTACACAGATAGGAATGGTTTGGAGGGATATGGACAGTTACAGGAATGGGAAAGATTTAGAGGGATACGGACAGGAAAGGTTGAGTGGGATACAGACGGGTACAGGAATGTGAAAGGTTTAGAGGGATACGGGCAGTTAGACGGATAGGAAACGTTTAGAGGGATACGGACAGGTTCACGGACAGGAAACGTTTAGAGGGATACGGACAGGTACACGGATAGGAAAGGTTTAGAGGGAAACGGACAGGTACACGGATAGGAAAGGTTTTGAAGCATATGGACAGGTACACGGATAGGAAAGGTTTAGAAGGAAATGGACAGGTACATGGATAGGAAAGTTATTGAGGGATATGGACAGGAACACGGATAGGAAATGTTTGGAGGGATATGGACAGGTAAACGGAGAGGAAAGGTTTAGAAGGATACGGACGGGTACAGGAATGGAAAGGTTTAGAGGGTTACGGACAGGGACACGAACAGGAAAGGTTTAGAGGATATGGACAGGAAAGGTTTAGAGGGATACGGACAGGTACAGGAATGGGAAAGGTTTAGAGGGATATGCACAGGTACACAGATAGGAAAGGTTCAGAGGGATATGGACAGGTACAGGAATGGGAAAGATTTAGAGGGATACGGACAGGAAAGGTTGAGTGGGATACGGACAGGTACAGGAATGGGAAAGGTTTAGAGGGATATGGGCAGGTAGACGGATAGGAAATGTTTAGAGGGATTCGGACAGGTACACGGATAGGAAAGATTTAGAGGGATATGTACAGGTACACAGATAGGAAAGGTTTAGAGGGATATGGACAGGTGCACGGATAGTAAAGGTTTAGAGGGAGAAGGACAGGGAAACGGATAGTTAAGGTTAAGAGGGATATGGACAGATACAGGAAAGGGAAATGTTTAGAGGGATACGGATGGGTACATGGACAGGAAAGGGTCAGAGTGATACGGAAGGTTCAGGAATAGGAAAGGTTTAGAGGGATATGGACAGGTACAAGAATGGGAAAGGTTTAGAGGGATATGGATAGGTTCAGGAAAGGGAAAGGTTTAGAGGGATATGGACAGGGAAACGGATAGGAAAGGTTTAGAGGGATATGGATGGGTACAGGAAAGGGAAAGGTTTAGAGGGATACGGACAGGTACACGGATATGAAAGGTATAGAGGGATACGAACAGGTACACAGATAGGAAAGGTTTAGAGGGATATGGACAGGTACAGGAATGGGAAAGATTTAGAGGGATACGGACAGGAAAGGTTGAGTGGGATACGGACAGGTACAGGAATGGGAAAGGTTTAGAAGGATATGGGCAGGTAGACGGATAGGAAATGTTTAGAGGGATTCGGACAGGTACACGGATAGGAAAGATTTAGAGGGATATGGACAGGTACACAGATAGGAAAGATTTAGAGGGATACGGACAGGAAATGTTTAGAGTGATACGGACAGGTACAGGAATGGAAAAGGTTTAGAGGGATACGGACGGGTACACGGATAGGAAAGGTTTAGAGGGATACGGACGGGTACACTGATAGGAAAGGTTTTGAGGAATACGGACAGGTACACGGATAGGAAAGATTTAGAGGGATACGGACAGGAAAGGTTTAGAGTGATACGGACAGGTACAGGAATGGAAAAGGTTTAGAGGGATATGGACAGGTGCACGGATAGTAAAGGTTTAGAGGGATAAGGACAGGGAAACGGATAGTTAAGGTTAAGAGGGATATGGACAGATACAGGAAAGGGAAATGTTTAGAGGGATACGGATGGGTACATGGATAGGAAAGGTTCAGAGTGATACGGAAGGTACAGGAATAGGAAAGGTTTAGAGGGATATGGACAGGTACAAGAATGGGAAAGGTTTAGAGGGATATGGACAGGGAAACGGATAGGAAAGGTTTAGAGGGATATGGATAGGTACAGGAAAGGGAAAGGTTTAGAGGGATATGGACAGGGAAACGGATAGGAAAGGTTTAGAGGGATACGGGCGGGTACACGGATATGAAAGGTATAGAGGGATACGAACAGGTACACAGATAGGAAAGGTTTAGAGGGATATGGACAGGTACAGGAATGGGAAAGATTTAGAGGGATACGGACAGGAAAGGTTGAGTGGGATACGGACAGGTACAGGAATGGGAAAGTTTTAGAGGGATATGCGCAGGTAGACGGATAGGAAACGTTCAGAGGGATACGGACAGGTACACGGATAGGAAACGTTTAGAGGGATACGGACAGGTACACGGATAGGAAATGTTTAGAGGGAAATGGACAGGTACACGGATAGGAAAGGTTTTGAAGGATATGGACAGGTACACGGATAGGAAAGGTTTAGAGGGATACGGAAGGTACAGGAATTGGAAAGGTTTAGAGGTATATGGAAAGGTACAAGAATGGGAAAGGTTTAGAGGGATATGGACAGGGAAACGGATAGTAAAGGTTTAGAGGTATATGGACGGGTACAGGAAAGGGAAAGGTTTAGTGGGATACGGACGGGTACACGGATTTGAAAGGTATAGAGGGATACGAACAGGTTCACAGATAGGAAAGGTTTAGAGGGATATGGACAGGTACAGGAATGGGAAAGATTTAGAGGGATACTGACAGGAAAGGTTGAGTGGGATACGGACGGGTACAGGAATGGGAAAGGTTTAGAGGGATACGGGCAGTTAGACGGATAGGAAACGTTTAGAGGGATACGGACAGGTACACGGATAGGAAACGTTTAGAGGGATACGGAGAGGTACACGGATAGGAAAGGTTTAGAGGGAAATGGACAGGTACACGGATAGGAAAGGTTTTGAAGCATATGGACAGGTACACGGATAGGAAAGGTTTAGAGGGATACGGACGGGTACAGGAATCGGAAAGGTTTAGAGGGATATGGACAGGGACACGAATAGGAAAGGTTTAGAGGGATAAGGACAGGGAAACGGATAGTTAAGTTTAAGAGGGATATGGACAGATACAGGAAAGGGAAATGTTTAGAGGGATACGGATGGGTACACGGATAGGAAACGTTCAGAGGGATACGGACAGGTACACGGATACTATACGTTTAGCGGGATACGGACAGGTGCACGGATAGGAAACGTTTAGAGGGAAATGGACAGGTACACGGATAGGAAAGGTATAGAGGGATATTAACAGGTACAGGAATGGGACAAGTTTAGAGGGATACGGACAGGATATGTTTAGTGGGATACGGACAGGTACAGGAATATGAAAGTTTTAGAGGGATATGGGCAGGTAGACGGATAGGAAACGTTCAGAGGGATACGGACAGGTACACGGATAGGAAACGTTTAGAGGGATACGGACAGGTACACGGATAGGAAAGGTTTAGAGGGATATTAACAGGTACAGGAATGGGACAAGTTTAGAGGGATACGGACAGGATATGTTTAGTGGGATACGGACAGATACAGGAATGGGAAATGTTTAGAGGGATACGGGCAGGTACACGGATAGGAAAGGTTCAGTGGGATACGGACAGGTACAGGAATGGGAAAGGTTTAGAGGGATACGGGCAGGTTCACGGATAGGAAAGGTTTAGAGCGATACAGACAGGTACAGGAATGGGAAAGGTTTAGAGGGATACGGGCAGGTATACGGATAGGAAAGGTTTAGAGGGATACGGACGGGTACAGGAATCGGAAAGGTTTAGAGGGATATGGACAGGGACACGAATAGGAAAGGTTTAGAGGGATATGGACAGGAAAAGTTTAGAGTGATACGGACAGGTACAGGAATGGAAAAGGTTTAGAGGGATACGGACGGGTACACGGATAGGAAAGGTTTAGAGGGATACGGACGGGTACACAGATAGGAAAGGTTTAGAGGGATACGGACCGGTACACTGATCGGAAAGCTTTAGAGGAATATGGACAGGGACACGGATAGCAAAGGTTTAGAGGGATATGGACAGGTGCACGGATAGTAAAGGTTTAGAGGGATAAGGACAGGGAAACGGATAGTTAAGTTTAAGAGGGATATGGACAGATACAGGAAAGGGAATTGTTTAGAGGGATACGGATGGTTACACGGATAAGAAACGTTCAGAGGGATACGGACAGGTACACGGATAGGAAACGTTTAGAGGGATACGGACAGGTGCACGGATAGGAAATGTTTAGAGGGAAATGGACAGGTACACGGATAGGAAAGGTATAGAGGGATACGAACAGGTACACAGATAGGAATGGTTTGGAGGGATATGGACAGTTACAGGAATGGGAACGATTTAGAGGGATACGGACAGGAAAGGTTGAGTGGGATACAGACGGGTACAGGAATGTGAAAGGTTTAGAGGGATACGGGCAGTTAGACGGATAGGAAACGTTTAGAGGGATACGGACAGGTTCACGGACAGGAAACGTTTAGAGGGATACGGACAGGTACACGGATAGGAAAGGTTTAGAGGGAAACGGACAGGTACACGGATAGGAAAGGTTTTGAAGCATATGGACAGGTACACGGATAGGAAAGGTTTAGAAGGAAATGGACAGGTACATGGATAGGAAAGTTTTTGAGGGATATGGACAGGAACACGGATAGGAAATGTTTGGAGGGATATGGACAGGTAAACGGAGAGGAAAGGTTTAGAAGGATACGGACGGGTACAGGAATGGAAAGGTTTAGAGGGTTACGGACAGGGACACGAACAGGAAAGGTTTAGAGGATATGGACAGGAAAGGTTTAGAGGGATACGGACAGGTACAGGAATGGGAAAGGTTTAGAGGGATATGCACAGGTACACAGATAGGAAAGGTTCAGAGGGATATGGACAGGTACAGGAATGGGAAAGATTTAGAGGGATACGGACAGGAAAGGTTGAGTGGGATACGGACAGGTACAGGAATGGGAAAGGTTTAGAGGGATATGGGCAGGTAGACGGATAGGAAATGTTTAGAGGGATTCGGACAGGTACACGGATAGGAAAGATTTAGTGGGATATGGACAGGTACACAGATAGGAAAGATTTAGAGGGATACGGACAGGAAATGTTTAGAGTGATACGGACAGGTACAGGAATGGAAAAGGTTTAGAGGGATACGGACGGGTACACGGATAGGAAAGGTTTAGAGGGATACGGACGGGTACACTGATAGGAAAGGTTTTGAGGAATACGGACAGGTACACGGATAGGAAAGATTTAGAGGGATACGGACAGGAAAGGTTTAGAGTGATACGGACAGGTACAGGAATGGAAAAGGTTTAGAGGGATATGGACAGGTGCACGGATAGTAAAGGTTTAGAGGGATAAGGACAGGGAAACGGATAGTTAAGGTTAAGAGGGATATGGACAGATACAGGAAAGGGAAATGTTTAGAGGGATAAGGATGGGTACATGGATAGGAAAGGTTCAGAGTGATACGGAAGGTACAGGAATAGGAAAGGTTTAGAGGGATATGGACAGGTACAAGAATGGGAAAGGTTTAGAGGGATATGGACAGGGAAACGGATAGGAAAGGTTTAGAGGGATATGGATAGGTACAGGAAAGGGAAAGGTTTAGAGGGATATGGACAGGGAAACGGATAGGAAAGGTTTAGAGGGATACGGACGGGTACACGGATATGAAAGGTATAGAGGGATACGAACAGGTACACAGATAGGAAAGGTTTAGAGGGATATGGACAGGTACAGGAATGGGAAAGATTTAGAGGTATACGGACAGGAAAGGTTGAGTGGGATACGGACAGGTACAGGAATGGGAAAGTTTTAGAGGGATATGCGCAGGTAGACGGATAGGAAACGTTCAGAGGGATACGGACAGGTACACGGATAGGAAACGTTTAGAGGGATACGGACAGGTACACGGATAGGAAATGTTTAGAGGGAAATGGACAGGTACACGGATAGGAAAGGTTTTGAAGGATATGGACAGGTACACGGATAGGAAAGGTTTAGAGGGATACGGAAGGTACAGGAATTGGAAAGGTTTAGAGGTATATGGAAAGGTACAAGAATGGGAAAGGTTTAGAGGGATATGGACAGGGAAACGGATAGTAAAGGTTTAGAGGTATATGGACGGGTACAGGAAAGGGAAAGGTTTAGTGGGATACGGACGGGTACACGGATTTGAAAGGTATAGAGGGATACGAACAGGTTCACAGATAGGAAAGGTTTAGAGGGATATGGACAGGTACAGGAATGGGAAAGATTTAGAGGGATACTGACAGGAAAGGTTGAGTGGGATACGGACGGGTACAGGAATGGGAAAGGTTTAGAGGGATACGGGCAGTTAGACGGATAGGAAACGTTTAGAGGGATACGGACAGGTACACGGATAGGAAACGTTTAGAGGGATACGGAGAGGTACACGGATAGGAAAGGTTTAGAGGGAAATGGACAGGTACACGGATAGGAAAGGTTTTGAAGCATATGGACAGGTACACGGATAGGAAAGGTTTAGAGGGATACGGACGGGTACAGGAATCGGAAAGGTTTAGAGGGATATGGACAGGGACACGAATAGGAAAGGTTTAGAGGGATATGGACAGGAAAAGTTTAGAGTGATACGGACAGGTACAGGAATGGAAAAGGTTTAGAGGGATACGGACGGGTACACGGATAGGAAAGGTTTAGAGGGATACGGACGGGTACACAGATAGGAAAGGTTTTGAGGAATACGGACAGGTACACGGATAGGAAAGATTTAGAGGGATACGGACAGGAAAGGTTTAGAGTGATACGGACAGGTACAGGAATGGAAAAGGTTTAGAGGGATATGGACAGGTGCACGGATAGTAAAGGTTTAGAGGGATAAGGACAGGGAAACGGATAGTTAAGGTTAAGAGGGATATGGACAGATACAGGAAAGGGAAATGTTTAGAGGGATAAGGATGGGTACATGGATAGGAAAGGTTCAGAGTGATACGGAAGGTACAGGAATAGGAAAGGTTTAGAGGGATATGGACAGGTACAAGAATGGGAAAGGTTTAGAGGGATATGGACAGGGAAACGGATAGGAAAGGTTTAGAGGGATATGGATAGGTACAGGAAAGGGAAAGGTTTAGAGGGATATGGACAGGGAAACGGATAGGAAAGGTTTAGAGGGATACGGACGGGTACACGGATATGAAAGGTATAGAGGGATACGAACAGGTACACAGATAGGAAAGGTTTAGAGGGATATGGACAGGTACAGGAATGGGAAAGATTTAGAGGTATACGGACAGGAAAGGTTGAGTGGGATACGGACAGGTACAGGAATGGGAAAGTTTTAGAGGGATATGCGCAGGTAGACGGATAGGAAACGTTCAGAGGGATACGGACAGGTACACGGATAGGAAACGTTTAGAGGGATACGGACAGGTACACGGATAGGAAATGTTTAGAGGGAAATGGACAGGTACACGGATAGGAAAGGTTTTGAAGGATATGGACAGGTACACGGATAGGAAAGGTTTAGAGGGATACGGAAGGTACAGGAATTGGAAAGGTTTAGAGGTATATGGAAAGGTACAAGAATGGGAAAGGTTTAGAGGGATATGGACAGGGAAACGGATAGTAAAGGTTTAGAGGTATATGGACGGGTACAGGAAAGGGAAAGGTTTAGTGGGATACGGACGGGTACACGGATTTGAAAGGTATAGAGGGATACGAACAGGTTCACAGATAGGAAAGGTTTAGAGGGATATGGACAGGTACAGGAATGGGAAAGATTTAGAGGGATACTGACAGGAAAGGTTGAGTGGGATACGGACGGGTACAGGAATGGGAAAGGTTTAGAGGGATACGGGCAGTTAGACGGATAGGAAACGTTTAGAGGGATACGGACAGGTACACGGATAGGAAACGTTTAGAGGGATACGGAGAGGTACACGGATAGGAAAGGTTTAGAGGGAAATGGACAGGTACACGGATAGGAAAGGTTTTGAAGCATATGGACAGGTACACGGATAGGAAAGGTTTAGAGGGATACGGACGGGTACAGGAATCGGAAAGGTTTAGAGGGATATGGACAGGGACACGAATAGGAAAGGTTTAGAGGGATATGGACAGGAAAAGTTTAGAGTGATACGGACAGGTACAGGAATGGAAAAGGTTTAGAGGGATACGGACGGGTACACGGATAGGAAAGGTTTAGAGGGATACGGACGGGTACACAGATAGGAAAGGTTTAGAGGGATACGGACGGGTACACTGATAGGAAAGGTTTAGAGGAATATGGACAGGGACACGGATAGCAAAGGTTTAGAGGGATATGGACAGGTGCACGGATAGTAAAGGTTTAGAGGGATAAGGACAGGGAAACGGATAGTTAAGTTTAAGAGGGATATGGACAGATACAGGAAAGGGAAATGTTTAGAGGGATACGGATGGGTACACGGATAGGAAACGTTCAGAGGGATACGGACAGGTACACGGATACTATACGTTTAGCGGGATACGGACAGGTGCACGGATAGGAAACGTTTAGAGGGAAATGGACAGGTACACGGATAGGAAAGGTATAGAGGGATATTAACAGGTACAGGAATGGGACAAGTTTAGAGGGATACGGACAGGATATGTTTAGTGGGATACGGACAGGTACAGGAATATGAAAGTTTTAGAGGGATATGGGCTGGTAGACGGATAGGAAACGTTCAGAGGGATACGGACAGGTACACGGATAGGAAACGTTTAGAGGGATACGGACAGGTACACGGATAGGAAAGGTTTAGAGGGATATTAACAGGTACAGGAATGGGACAAGTTTAGAGGGATACGGACAGGATATGTTTAGTGGGATACGGACAGATACAGGAATGGGAAATGTTTAGAGGGATACGGGCAGGTACACGGATAGGAAAGGTTCAGTGGGATACGGACAGGTACAGGAATGGGAAAGGTTTAGAGGGATACGGGCAGGTTCACGGATAGGAAAGGTTTAGAGCGATACAGACAGGTACAGGAATGGGAAAGGTTTAGAGGGATACGGGCAGGTATACGGATAGGAAAGGTTTAGAGGGATACGGACGGGTACAGGAATCGGAAAGGTTTAGAGGGATATGGACAGGGACACGAATAGGAAAGGTTTAGAGGGATATGGACAGGAAAAGTTTAGAGTGATACGGACAGGTACAGGAATGGAAAAGGTTTAGAGGGATACGGACGGGTACACGGATAGGAAAGGTTTAGAGGGATACGGACGGGTACACAGATAGGAAAGGTTTAGAGGGATACGGACCGGTACACTGATCGGAAAGCTTTAGAGGAATATGGACAGGGACACGGATAGCAAAGGTTTAGAGGGATATGGACAGGTGCACGGATAGTAAAGGTTTAGAGGGATAAGGACAGGGAAACGGATAGTTAAGTTTAAGAGGGATATGGACAGATACAGGAAAGGGAATTGTTTAGAGGGATACGGATGGTTACACGGATAAGAAACGTTCAGAGGGATACGGACAGGTACACGGATAGGAAACGTTTAGAGGGATACACACAGGTGCACGGATAGGAAATGTTTAGAGGGAAATGGACAGGTACACGGATAGGAAAGGTATAGAGGGATACGAACAGGTACACAGATAGGAATGGTTTGGAGGGATATGGACAGTTACAGGAATGGGAACGATTTAGAGGGATACGGACAGGAAAGGTTGAGTGGGATACAGACGGGTACAGGAATGTGAAAGGTTTAGAGGGATACGGGCAGTTAGACGGATAGGAAACGTTTAGAGGGATACGGACAGGTTCACGGACAGGAAACGTTTAGAGGGATACGGACAGGTACACGGATAGGAAAGGTTTAGAGGGAAACGGACAGGTACACGGATAGGAAAGGTTTTGAAGCATATGGACAGGTACACGGATAGGAAAGGTTTAGAAGGAAATGGACAGGTACATGGATAGGAAAGTTTTTGAGGGATATGGACAGGAACACGGATAGGAAATGTTTGGAGGGATATGGACAGGTAAACGGAGAGGAAAGGTTTAGAAGGATACGGACGGGTACAGGAATGGAAAGGTTTAGAGGGTTACGGACAGGGACACGAACAGGAAAGGTTTAGAGGATATGGACAGGAAAGGTTTAGAGGGATACGGACAGGTACAGGAATGGGAAAGGTTTAGAGGGATATGCACAGGTACACAGATAGGAAAGGTTCAGAGGGATATGGACAGGTACAGGAATGGGAAAGATTTAGAGGGATACGGACAGGAAAGGTTGAGTGGGATACGGACAGGTACAGGAATGGGAAAGGTTTAGAGGGATATGGGCAGGTAGACGGATAGGAAATGTTTAGAGGGATTCGGACAGGTACACGGATAGGAAAGATTTAGTGGGATATGGACAGGTACACAGATAGGAAAGATTTAGAGGGATACGGACAGGAAATGTTTAGAGTGATACGGACAGGTACAGGAATGGAAAAGGTTTAGAGGGATACGGACGGGTACACGGATAGGAAAGGTTTAGAGGGATACGGACGGGTACACTGATAGGAAAGGTTTTGAGGAATACGGACAGGTACACGGATAGGAAAGATTTAGAGGGATACGGACAGGAAAGGTTTAGAGTGATACGGACAGGTACAGGAATGGAAAAGGTTTAGAGGGATATGGACAGGTGCACGGATAGTAAAGGTTTAGAGGGATAAGGACAGGGAAACGGATAGTTAAGGTTAAGAGGGATATGGACAGATACAGGAAAGGGAAATGTTTAGAGGGATAAGGATGGGTACATGGATAGGAAAGGTTCAGAGTGATACGGAAGGTACAGGAATAGGAAAGGTTTAGAGGGATATGGACAGGTACAAGAATGGGAAAGGTTTAGAGGGATATGGACAGGGAAACGGATAGGAAAGGTTTAGAGGGATATGGATAGGTACAGGAAAGGGAAAGGTTTAGAGGGATATGGACAGGGAAACGGATAGGAAAGGTTTAGAGGGATACGGACGGGTACACGGATATGAAAGGTATAGAGGGATACGAACAGGTACACAGATAGGAAAGGTTTAGAGGGATATGGACAGGTACAGGAATGGGAAAGATTTAGAGGTATACGGACAGGAAAGGTTGAGTGGGATACGGACAGGTACAGGAATGGGAAAGTTTTAGAGGGATATGCGCAGGTAGACGGATAGGAAACGTTCAGAGGGATACGGACAGGTACACGGATAGGAAACGTTTAGAGGGATACGGACAGGTACACGGATAGGAAATGTTTAGAGGGAAATGGACAGGTACACGGATAGGAAAGGTTTTGAAGGATATGGACAGGTACACGGATAGGAAAGGTTTAGAGGGATACGGAAGGTACAGGAATTGGAAAGGTTTAGAGGTATATGGAAAGGTACAAGAATGGGAAAGGTTTAGAGGGATATGGACAGGGAAACGGATAGTAAAGGTTTAGAGGTATATGGACGGGTACAGGAAAGGGAAAGGTTTAGTGGGATACGGACGGGTACACGGATTTGAAAGGTATAGAGGGATACGAACAGGTTCACAGATAGGAAAGGTTTAGAGGGATATGGACAGGTACAGGAATGGGAAAGATTTAGAGGGATACTGACAGGAAAGGTTGAGTGGGATACGGACGGGTACAGGAATGGGAAAGGTTTAGAGGGATACGGGCAGTTAGACGGATAGGAAACGTTTAGAGGGATACGGACAGGTACACGGATAGGAAACGTTTAGAGGGATACGGAGAGGTACACGGATAGGAAAGGTTTAGAGGGAAATGGACAGGTACACGGATAGGAAAGGTTTTGAAGCATATGGACAGGTACACGGATAGGAAAGGTTTAGAGGGATACGGACGGGTACAGGAATCGGAAAGGTTTAGAGGGATATGGACAGGGACACGAATAGGAAAGGTTTAGAGGGATATGGACAGGAAAAGTTTAGAGTGATACGGACAGGTACAGGAATGGAAAAGGTTTAGAGGGATACGGACGGGTACACGGATAGGAAAGGTTTAGAGGGATACGGACGGGTACACAGATAGGAAAGGTTTAGAGGGATACGGACGGGTACACTGATAGGAAAGGTTTAGAGGAATATGGACAGGGACACGGATAGCAAAGGTTTAGAGGGATATGGACAGGTGCACGGATAGTAAAGGTTTAGAGGGATAAGGACAGGGAAACGGATAGTTAAGTTTAAGAGGGATATGGACAGATACAGGAAAGGGAAATGTTTAGAGGGATACGGATGGGTACACGGATAGGAAACGTTCAGAGGGATACGGACAGGTACACGGATACTATACGTTTAGCGGGATACGGACAGGTGCACGGATAGGAAACGTTTAGAGGGAAATGGACAGGTACACGGATAGGAAAGGTATAGAGGGATACGAACAGGTACACAGATAGGAAAGGTTTGGAGGGATATGGACAGTTACAGGAATGGGAAAGATTTAGAGGGATACGGACAGGAAAGGTTGAGTGGGATACAGACGGGTACAGGAATGTGAAAGGTTTAGAGGGATACGGGCAGTTAGACGGATAGGAAACGTTTAGAGGGATACGGACAGGTTCACGGACAGGAAACGTTTAGAGGGATACGGACAGGTGCACGGATAGGAAAGGTTTAGAGGGAAACGGACAGGTACACGGATAGGAAAGGTTTTGAAGCATATGGACAGGTACACGGATAGGAAAGGTTTAGAAGGAAATGGACAGGTACATGGATAGGAAAGTTTTTGAGGGATATGGACAGGAACACGGATAGGAAATGTTTGGAGGGATATGGACAGGTAAACGGAGAGGAAAGGTTTAGAAGGATACGGACGGGTACAGGAATGGAAAGGTTTAGAGGATTACGGACAGGGACACGAACAGGAAAGGTTTAGAGGATATGGACAGGAAAGGTTTAGAGGGATACGGACAGGTACATGGATAGGGAAGGTTTAGAGGGATATGGACAGGTACAGGAATGGGAAAGGTTTAGAGGGATATGCACAGGTACACAGATAGGAAAGGTTCAGAGGGATATGGACAGGTACAGGAATGGGAAAGATTTAGAGGGATACGGACAGGAAAGGTTGAGTGGGATACGGACAGGTACAGGAATGGGAAAGGTTTAGAGGGATATGGGCAGGTAGACGGATAGGAAATGTTTAGAGGGATTCGGACAGGTACACGGATAGGAAAGATTTAGAGGGATATGTACAGGTACACAGATAGGAAAGGTTTAGAGGGATATGGACAGGTGCACGGATAGTAAAGGTTTAGAGGGAGAAGGACAGGGAAACGGATAGTTAAGGTTAAGAGGGATATGGACAGATACAGGAAAGGGAAATGTTTAGAGGGATACGGATGGGTACATGGACAGGAAAGGTTCAGAGTGATACGGAAGGTTCAGGAATAGGAAAGGTTTAGAGGGATATGGACAGGTACAAGAATGGGAAAGGTTTAGAGGGATATGGATAGGTACAGGAAAGGGAAAGGTTTAGAGGGATATGGACAGGGAAACGGATAGGAAAGGTTTAGAGGGATATGGATGGGTACAGGAAAGGGAAAGGTTTAGAGGGATACGGGCGGGTACACGGATATGAAAGGTATAGAGGGATACGAACAGGTACACAGATAGGAAAGGTTTAGAGGGATATGGACAGGTACAGGAATGGGAAAGATTTAGAGGGATACGGACAGGAAAGGTTGAGTGGGATACGGACAGGTACAGGAATGGGAAAGGCTTAGAAGGATATGGGCAGCTAGACGGATAGGAAATGTTTAGAGGGATTCGGACAGGTACACGGATAGGAAAGATTTAGAGGGATATGGACAGGTACACAGATAGGAAAGATTTAGAGGGATACGGACAGGAAAGGTTTAGAGTGATACGGACAGGTACAGGAATGGAAAAGGTTTAGAGGGATACGGACGGGTACACGGATAGGAAAGGTTTAGAGGGATACGGACGGGTACACTGATAGGAAAGGTTTTGGGGAATACGGACAGGTACACGGATAGGAAAGATTTAGAGGGATACGGACAGGAAAGGTTTAGAGTGATACGGACAGGTACAGGAATGGAAAAGGTTTAGAGGGATATGGACAGGTGCACGGATAATAAAGGTTTAGAGGGATAAGGACAGGGAAACGGATAGTTAAGGTTAAGAGGGATATGGACAGATACAGGAAAGGGAAATGTTTAGAGGGATACGGATGGGTACATGGATAGGAAAGGTTCAGAGTGATACGGAAGGTACAGGAATAGGAAAGGTTTAGAGGGATATGGACAGGTACAGGAATGGGAAAGATTTAGAGGGATACGGACAGGAAAGGTTGAGTGGGATACGGACAGGTACAGGAATGGGAAAGTTTTAGAGGGATATGGGCAGGTAGACGGATAGGAAACGTTCAGAGGGATACGGACAGGTACACGGATAGGAAACGTTTAGAGGGATACGGACAGGTACACGGATAGGAAATGTTTAGAGGGAAATGGACAGGTACACGGATACGAAAGGTTTTGAAGGATATGGACAGGTACACGGATAGGAAAGGTTTAGAGGGATACGGAAGGTATAGGAATAGGAAAGGTTTAGAGGTATATGGAAAGGTACAAGAATGGGAAAGGTTTAGAGGGATATGGACAAGGAAACGGATAGTAAAGTTTTAGAGGTATATGGACGGGTACAGGAAAGGGAAAGGTTTAGAGGGATACGGACGGGTACACGGATTTGAAAGGTATAGAGGGATACGAACAGGTTCACAGATAGGAAAGGTTTAGAGGGATATGGACAGGTACAGGAATGGGAAAGATTTAGAGGGATACGGACAGGAAAGGTTGAGTGGGATACGGACGGGTACAGGAATGGGAAAGGTTTAGAGGGATACGGGCAGTTAGACGGATAGGAAACGTTTAGAGGGATACGGACAGGTACACGGATAGGAAAGGTTTAGAGGGAAATGGACAGGTACACGGATAGGAAAGGTTTTGAAGCATATGGACAGGTACACGGATAGGAAAGGTTTAGATGGAAATGGACAGGTACATGGATAGGAAAGTTTTTGAGGGATATTGACAGGAACACGGATAGGAAATGTTTGGAGGGATATGGACAGGTAAACGGAGAGGAAAGGTTTAGAGGGATACGGACGGGTACAGGAATGGAAAGGTTTAGAGGGTTACGAACAGGGACACGAACAGGAAAGGTTTAGAGGGATATGGACAGGAAAGGTTTAGAGGGATACGGACAGGTACATGGATAAGGAAGGTATAGAGGGATATGGACAGGTACAGGAATGGGAAAGGTTTAGAGGGATATGCACAGGTACACAGATAGGAAAAGTTCAGAAGGATATGGACAGGTACAGGAATGGGAAAGGTTTAGAGGGATATGGAAGGTACAGGAATAGGAATGGTTTGGAGGGATACGGATAGGAAAGGTTCAGAGGGATACGGACGGGTACAGGAATGGGAAAGATTTAGAGGGATACGAACAGGGACACGGATAGGAAAGGTTCAGAGGGATATGGACAGGTACAAGGATGGGAAAGGTTTTGAGGGATACGGAAGGTACAGGAATAGGAAAGGTTTGGAGGGATACGGATAGGAAAGGTTCAGAGGGATACGGACGTGTACAGGAATGGGAAAGATTTAGAGGGATACGAACAGGGACACGGATAGGAAAGGTTTAGAGGGATATTAACAGGTACAGGAATGGGACAAGTTTAGCGGGATACGGACAGGATAGGTTTAGTGGGATACGGACAGGTACAGGAATGGGAAAGGTTTAGAGGGTAACGGGCAGGTACACGGATAGGAAAGGTTTAGTGGGATACGGACAGGTACACTGATAGGAAAGGTTTAGAGGAATACGGACAGGTACACGGATAGGAAAGGTTTAGAGGGATATGGACAGGTACACAGATAGGAAAGGTTTAGCGGTATACGGACGGGTACACTGATAGGAAAGGTTTACAGGGATATGGACAGGTACACGGATAGGAAAGGTTTAGAAGGATACGGACGGGTACAGGAATGGAAAGGTTTAGAGGGTTACGGACAGGGACACGAACAGGAAAGGTTTAGAGGGATATGCACAGGTACACAGATAGGAAAGGTTCAGAGGGATATGGACAGGTACAGGAATGGGAAAGATTTAGAGGGATACGGACAGGAAAGGTTGAGTGGGATACGGACAGGTACAGGAATGGGAAAGGTTTAGAGGGATATGGGCAGGTAGACGGATAGGAAATGTTTAGAGGGATTCGGACAGGTACACGGATAGGAAAGATTTAGAGGGATATGTACAGGTACACAGATAGGAAAGGTTTAGAGGGATATGGACAGGTGCACGGATAGTAAAGGTTTAGAGGGAGAAGGACAGGGAAACGGATAGTTAAGGTTAAGAGGGATATGGACAGATACAGGAAAGGGAAATGTTTAGAGGGATACGGATGGGTACATGGACAGGAAAGGTTCAGAGTGATACGGAAGGTTCAGGAATAGGAAAGGTTTAGAGGGATATGGACAGGTACAAGAATGGGAAAGGTTTAGAGGGATATGGATAGGTACAGGAAAGGGAAAGGTTTAGAGGGATATGGACAGGGAAACGGATAGGAAAGGTTTAGAGGGATATGGATGGGTACAGGAAAGGGAAAGGTTTAGAGGGATACGGACAGGTACACGGATATGAAAGGTATAGAGGGATACGAACAGGTACACAGATAGGAAAGGTTTAGAGGGATATGGACAGGTACAGGAATGGGAAAGATTTAGAGGGATACGGACAGGAAAGGTTGAGTGGGATACGGACAGGTACAGGAATGGGAAAGTTTTAGAGGGATATGGGCAGGTAGACGGATAGGAAACGTTCAGAGGGATATGGACAGGTACACGGATAGGAAACGTTTAGAGGGATATGGACAGGTACACGGATAGGAAATGTTTAGAGGGAAATGGACAGGTACACGGATACGAAAGGTTTTGAAGGATATGGACAGGTACACGGATAGGAAAGGTTTAGAGGGATACGGAAGGTATAGGAATAGGAAAGGTTTAGAGGTATATGGAAAGGTACAAGAATGGGAAAGGTTTAGAGGGATATGGAAAAGGAAACGGATAGTAAAGGTTTAGAGGTATATGGACGGGTACAGGAAAGGGAAAGGTTTAGAGGGATACGGACGGGTACACGGATTTGAAAGGTATAGAGGGATACGAACAGGTTCACAGATAGGAAAGGTTAAGAGGGATATGGACAGGTACAGGAATGGGAAAGATTTAGAGGGATACGGACAGGAAAGGTTGAGTGGGATACGGACGGGTACAGGAATGGGAAAGGTTTAGAGGGATACGGGCAGTTAGACGGATAGGAAACGTTTAGAGGGATACGGACAGGTACACGGATAGGAAAGGTTTAGAGGGAAATGGACAGGTACACGGATAGGAAAGGTTTTGAAGCATATGGACAGGTACACGGATAGGAAAGGTTTAGATGGAAATGGACAGGTACATGGATAGGAAAGTTTTTGAGGGATATTGACAGGAACACGGATAGGAAATGTTTGGAGGGATATGGACAGGTAAACGGAGAGGAAAGGTTTAGAGGGATACGGACGGGTACAGGAATGGAAAGGTTTAGAGGGTTACGAACAGGGACACGAACAGGAAAGGTTTAGAGGGATATGGACAGGAAAGGTTTAGAGGGATACGGACAGGTACATGGATAAGGAAGGTATAGAGGGATATGGACAGGTACAGGAATGGGAAAGGTTTAGAGGGATATGCACAGGTACACAGATAGGAAAAGTTCAGAAGGATATGGACAGGTACAGGAATGGGAAAGTTTTAGAGGGATATGGAAGGTACAGGAATAGGAATGGTTTGGAGGGATACGGATAGGAAAGGTTCAGAGGGATACGGACGGGTACAGGAATGGGAAAGATTTAGAGGGATACGAACAGGGACACGGATAGGAAAGGTTCAGAGGGATATGGACAGGTACAAGGATGGGAAAGGTTTTGAGGGATACGGAAGTTACAGGAATAGGAAAGGATGGAGGGATACGGATAGGAAAGGTTCAGAGGGATACGGACGTGTACAGGAATGGGAAAGATTTAGAGGGATACGAACAGGGACACGGATAGGAAAGGTTTAGAGGGATATTAACAGGTACAGGAATGGGACAAGTTTAGCGGGATACGGACAGGATAGGTTTAGTGGGATACGGACAGGTACAGGAATGGGAAAGGTTTAGAGGGTAACGGGCAGGTACACGGATAGGAAAGGTTTAGTGGGATACGGACAGGTACACTGATAGGAAAGGTTTAGAGGAATACGGACAGGTACACGGATAGGAAAGGTTTACAGGGATATGGACAGGTACACAGATAGGAAAGGTTTAGCGGTATACGGACGGGTACACTGATAGGAAAGGTTTAGAGGAATACGTACAGGGACACGGATAGGAAAGGTTTAGAGGGATATGGACAGGTGCACGGATATTAAAGGTTTAGAGGGATAAGGACAGGGAAACGGATAGTTAAGGTTAAGAGGGATATGGACAGATACAGGAAAGGGAAATGTTTAGAGGGATACGGACGGGTACACGGATAGGAAAGGTTCAGAGGGATACGGAAGGTACAGGAATAGGAAAGGTTTAGAGGGATATGGACAGGTACAAGAATGGGAAAGGGTTAGAGGGATATGGACAGGGAAACGGATAGGAAAGGTTTAGAGGGATATGGATAGGTACAGGAAAGGGAAAGGTTTAGAGGGATATGGACAGGGAAACGGATAGGAAAGGTTTAGAGGGATATTGACTGGTACAGGAAAGGGAAAGGTTTAGAGGGATACGGACGGGTATACAGATAGGAAAGGGATAGAGGGATATGGACAGGTACAGGAATGGGAAAGATTTAGAGGGATACGGACAGGAAAGGTTGAGTGGGATACGGACAGGTACATGAATGGGAAAGGTTTAGAGGGATATGGGCAGGTAGACGGATAGGAAACGTTTAGAAGGATTCGGACATGTACACGGATAGGAAAGATTTAGAGGGATATGGACAGGTACACAGATAGGAAAGGTTTAGAGGGATATGGACAGGTGCACGGATAGTAAAGGTTTGGAGGGATAAGGACAGGGAAACGGATAGTTAAGGTTAAGAGGGATATGGACAGATACAGGAAAGGGAAATGTTTAGAGGGATACGGATGGGTACACGGATTGGAAAGGTTCAGAGTGATACGGAAGGTACAGGAATAGGAAAGGTTTAGAGGGATATGGACAGGTACAAGAAGGGGACAGGTTCAGAGCGATATGGACAGGGAAACCGATAGGAAAGGTTTAGAGGGAGATGGATAGGTACAGGAAAGGGAAAGGTTTAGAGGGATATGGACAGGGAAACGGATAGGAAAGGTTTAGAGGGATATGGATGGGTACAGGAAAGGGAAAGGTTTAGAGGGATACGGACGGGTACACGGATATGAAAGGTATAGAGGGATACGAACAGGTACACAGATAGGAACGGTTTAGAGGGATACGGACAGGTACAGGAATGGGAAAGGTTTAGAGGGATATGGGCAGGTAGACGGATAGGAATCGTTCAGAGGGATACGGACAGGTACACGGATAGGAAACGTTTAGAGGGATACGGACAGGTACACGGATAGGAAAGGTTTAGAGGGAAATGGACAGGTACACGGATAGGAAAGGTTTTGAAGGATATGGACATGTACACGGATAGGAAAGGTTTAGAGGGATACGGAAGGTACAGGAATAGGAAAGGTTTAGAGGTATATGGGCAGGTACAAGAATGGGAAAGGTTTAGAGGGATATGGACAGGGAAACGGATAGTAAAGGTTTAGAGGGATATGGACGGGTACAGGAAAGGGAAAGGTTTAGAGGGATACTGACGGGTACACGGATTTGAAAGGTATAGAGGGATCCGAGCAGGTACACAGATAGGAAAGGTTTAGAGGGATATGGACAGGTACAGGAATGGGAAAGATTTAGAGGGATACGGACAGGAAAGGTTGAGTGGGATACGGACGGGTACAGGAATGGGAAAGGTCTAGAGGGATACGGGCAGTTAGACGGATAGGAAACGTTTAGAGGGATACGGACAGGTACACGGATAGGAAACGTTTAGAGGGATACGGACAGGTACACGGATAGGAAAGGTTTAGAGGGAAACGGACAGGTACACGGATAGGAAAGGCTTTGAAGCATATGGACAGGTACACGGATAGGAAAGGTTTAGAAGGAAATGGACAGGTACATGGATAGGAAAGTTTTTGAGGGATATGGACAGGAACACGGATAGGAAATGTTTGGAGGGATATGGACAGGTAAACGGAGAGGAAAGGTTTAGAGGGATACGGACAGGTACACGGATAGGAAAGGTTTTGAAGAATATGGACAGGTATACGGATAGGAAAAGTTTAGAGGAAAACGGACAGGTACACAGATAGGAAAGGATTTGAGGGAAACGGACAGGTACACGGATAGGATTGTTTTTGAAGCATATGGACAGGTACACGGATAGGAAAGGTTTATACGGAAATGGACAGGTACACGGATAGGAAAGTTTTTGAGGGATATGGACAGGAACAGGGATAGGAAATGTTTGGATGGATATGGACAGGTAAACGGATAGGAAAGGTTTAGAGGGATACGGACGGGTACAGGAATGGAAAGGTTTAGAGGGATATGGACAGGGACACGAATAGGAAAGGTTTAGAGGGATATGGACAGGAAAGGATTAGAGGGATACAGAGAAGTAGAGGAATGGGAAAGGAGTACAGGGATATGGACAGGTACACAGATAGGAACGGTTTAGAGGCATACGGACGGGTACAGGAATGGGAATGGTTTAGAGTGATACAGATAGGGACACAAATAGGAAAGGTTTAGAGGGATATGGACAGGAATGGTTTAGAGTGATACGGACAGGTAGAGGAATGGAAAAGGTTTAGAGGGATACGGATGGGTACACGGATAGGAAAGGTTTTGAGGGATACGGACGGGTACAGTAATCGGAAAGGTTTAGAGGGATACGGACAGGAAAGGTTTAGAGTGATACGGACAGGTACAGGATTGGAAAAGGGTTAGAGGGATACGGACGGGTACACGGATAGGAAAGGTTTAGAGGAATACAGACAGGTACACGGATAGGAAAGATTTAGAGGGATATGGACAGGTACACAGATAGGAAAGGTTTAGAGGGATATGGACAGGTGCACGGATAGTTAAGGTTTAGAGGGATAAGGACAGATACAGGAAAGGGAAATGTTTAGAGGGATACGGATGGGTACACGGATAGGAAAGGTTCAGAGTGATACGGAAGGTACAGGAATAGGAAAGGTTTAGAGGGATATGGACAGGTACAAGAATGGGAAAGGTTTAGAGGGATATGGACAGGGAAACGGATAGGAAAGGTTTAGAGGGATATGGATAGGTACAGGAAAGGGAAAGGTTTAGAGGGATATGGACAGGGAAACGGATAGGAAAGGTTTAGAGGCATATGGACAGGTACAGGAATGGGAAAGGTTTAGAGGGATACGGACGGGTACACGGATAGGAAAGGTTTAGAGGGATACGGAAGGTACAGGAATAGGAAATGTTTAGAGGGATATTGGCAGGTACAAGAATGGGAAAGGTTTAGAGGGATATGGACAGGGAAACGGATAGTAAAGGTTTAGAGGGCTATGGACAGGTACAGGAAAGGGAAAGGTTTAGAGGGATACGGACGGGTACACGGATTTGAAAGGTATAGAGGGATACGAACAGGCACACAGATAGGAAAGGTTTAGAGGGATATGGACAGGTACAGGAATGGGAAAGGTTTAGAGGGATACGGGCAGTTAGACGGATTGGAAACGTTTAGAGGGATACGGACAGGTACACTGATAGGTAACGTTTAGAGGGATACGGACAGGTACACGGATAGGAAAGGTTTAGAGAGAAACGGACAGGTACACGGATAGGAATGTTTTTGAAGCATATGGACAGGTACACGGATAGGAAAGGTTTAGAAGGAAATGGACAGGTACACGGATAGGACAGTTTTTGAGGGACATGGACGGGAACACGGATAGGAAATGTTTGGAGGGATATGGACAGGTAAACGGATAGGAAAGGTTTAGAGGGATATGGACGGGTACAGGAATGGAAAGGTTTAGAGGAATATGGACAGGGACACGAATAGGAAAGGTTTAGAGGGATATGGACAGGAAAGGATTAGAGGGATACGGAGAAGTAGAGGAATGGGAAAGGATGAGAGGGATATGGACAGGTACCCAGATAGGAACGGTTTAGAGGCATACGGACGGGTACAGGAATGGGAATGGTTTAGAGTGATACAGACAGGGACACGAATAGGAAAGGTTTAGAGGGATATGGACAGGAAAGGTTTAGAGTGATACGGACAGGTAGAGGAATGGAAAAGGTTTAGAGGGATACGACGGGTACACGGATAGGAAAGGTTTAGAGGGATACGGACAGGGACATGAATAGGAAAGGTTTAGAGGGATATGGACAGGAAAGGTTTAGAGTGATACGGACAGGTACAGGAATGGAAAAGGGTTAGAGGGATACGGACGGGTACACGGATAGGAAAGGTTCAGAGTGATACAGAAGGTACAGGAATAGGAAAGGTTTAGAGGGATATGGACAGGTACAAGAATGGGAAAGGTTTAGAGGGATATGGACAGGGAAACGGATAGGAAAGGTTTAGAGGGATATGGATAGCTACACGGATAGGAAAGGTTTAGAGGGAGATGGACAGGTACACGGATAGGAAAGGTTTTGAAGGATATGGACAGGTACACGGAGAGGAAAGGTTTGGAGAGATATGGATAGGTAAACGGATAGGAAAGGTTTAGAGGGATATGGACAGGTACTGGAATGGGAAAGGTTTAGAGGGATAAGGGCAGAGATACGGATAGGAAAGGTTTAGATGGATATGGACAGGAAAGGTTTAGAGGGATACGGACAGGTGCACGGATAGGAAAGGTTTGGAAGGAAACGGACAGGTACACGGATAGGAAAGGTTTAGAGGGATACGGACAGGTACACGGATAGGAAAGGTTTAGAGGGCTATGGGCAGGGAAACGGACAGGAAAGGTTTAGAGGGATATGGACAGATACAGGAAAGGGAAAGGTTTAGAGTGATAAGGACGGGTACACGGACAGGAAAGGTGTAGAGTGATATGAACAGGTACACGGATAGGAAAGGTTTGGATGGATATGGATAGCTAAATGGATAGGAAAGGTTTAGTGGGATACGGACAGGTACAGGAATGGAAAGGTTTAGAGGGATACGGACAGGGATACAGATAGGAAAGGTTTAGATGGATACGGACAGGTTCACGGATAGGAAAGGTTTAGAAGGAAACGGAGAGGTACACGGATAGGAAAGGTGTAGAGGGATACGGACAGGTACAGGAATGGGAAAGCTTTACAGGGATACGGGCAGGTACATGGATAGGAAAGGTTTAGATGGATACGGACAGGTACACGGATAGGAAAGGTTTATAGGGATACAGACAGGTATACGGATAGTAAAGGTTTAGAGGGATACGGACAGGTACACGGATAGGAAAGGTTTTGAGGGATATGGACAGGTACACGGATAGGAAAGGTTTGGATGTATATGGACAGCTAAACGGATAGGAAAGGTTTAGAGGGATACGGACAGTTACAGGAATGGAAAGGTTTTGAGGGATACGGACAGGTACACGGATAGGAAAGGTTTAGAGGGATATGGACAGGAAAGGATTAGAGGGATACGGAGAAGTAGAGGAATGGGAAAGGATTAGAGGGATATGGACAGGTACACAGATAGGAACGGTTTAGAGGCATACGGACGGGTACAGGGATGGGAATGGTTTGGAGTGATACAGACAGGGACACGAATAGGAAAGGTTTAGAGGGATATGGACAGGAAAGGTTTAGAGTGATACGGACAGGTACAGGAATGGAAAGGTTTAGAGGGATACGGACAGGGATACAGATAGGAAAGGTTTAGAAGGAAACGGAGAGGTACACGGATAGGAAAGGTGTAGAGGGATACGGACAGGTACAGGAATGGGAAAGGTTTACAGGGATACGTGCAGGTACATGGATAGGAAAGGTTTAGATGGATACGGACAGGTACACGGATAGGAAAGGTTTAGAGGGATATGGACAGGTACACGGATAGGAAAGGTTTGGATGTATATGGACAGCTAAACGGATAGGAAAGGTTTAGAGGGATACGGACAGTTACAGGAATGGAAAGGTTTAGAGGGATACGGACAGGGATACGGACAGGAAAGGTTTAGATGGATACGGACAGGTACACGGATAGGAAAGGTTTAGAAGGAAACGGACAGGTACACGGATAGGAAAGGTGTAGAGGGATACGGACAGGTACACGGATAGGAAAGGTTTAGAGGGATACGGACAGGTACACGTATAGGAAAGGTTTAGAGAGAAACGGACAGGTACACTGATAGGAATGTTTTTGAAGCATATGGACAGGTACACGGATAGGAAAGGTTTAGAAGGAAATGGACAGGTACACGGATAGGACAGTTTTTGAGGGATATGGACAGGAACACGGATAGGAAATGTTTGGAGGGATATGGACAGGTAAACGGATAGGAAAGGTTTGGAGGGATACGGACGGGTACAGGAATGGAAAGGTTTAGAGGAATATGGACAGGGACACGAATAGGAAAGGTTTAGAGGGATATGGACAGGAAAGGATTAGAGGGATACGGAGAAGTAGAGGAATGGGAAAGGATTAGAGGGATATGGACAGGTACCCAGATAGGAACGGTTTAGAGGCATACGGACGGGTACAGGAATGGGAATGGTTTAGAGTGATACAGACAGGGACACGAATAGGAAAGATTTAGAGGGATGTGGATAAGTACACAGATAGGAAAGGTTTAGAGGGATTTGGACAGGTGCACGGATAGTTAAGGTTTAGAGGGATAAGGACAGATACAGGAAAGGGAAATGTTTAGAGGGATACGGATGGGTGCACGGATAGGAAAGGTTCAGAGTGATACGGAAGGTACAGGAATAGGAAAGATTTAGAGGGATATGGACAGGTACAAGAATGGGAAAGGTTTAGAGGGATATGGACAGGGAAACGGATAGGAAAGGTTTAGAGGGATATGGATAGGTACAGGAAAGGGAAAGGTTTAGAGGGATATGGACAGGGAAACGGACAGGAAAGGTTTAGAGGGATATGGACAGGTACAGGAATGGGAAAGGTTTAGAGGGATACGGACGGGTACACGGATAGGAAAGGTTTAGAGGGATACGGAAGGTACAGGAATAGGAAATGTTTAGAGGGATATTGGCAGGTACAAGAATGGGAAAGGTTTAGAGGGATATGGACAGGGAAACGGATTGTAAAGGTTTAGAGGGCTATGGACAGGTACAGGAAAGGGAAAGGTTTAGAGGGATACGGACGGGTACAGGAATGGGAAAGGTTTAGAGGGATACGGGCAGTTAGACGGATTGGAAACGTTTAGAGGGATACGGACAGGTACACTGATAGGAAACGTTTAGAGGGATACGGACTGGTACACGGATAGGAAAGGTTTAGAGAGAAACGGACAGGTACACGGATAGGAATGTTTTTGAAGCACATGGACAGGTACACGGATAGGAAAGGTTTAGAAGGAAATGGACAGGTACACGGATAGGAAAGGTTTAGAGGGATACGGACAGGAAAGGTTTAGAGGGATACGGACAGGTGCACGGATAGGAAAGGTTTGGAAGGAAACGGACAGGTACACGGATAGGAAAGGTTTAGAGGGATACGGACAGGTACACGGATAGGAAAGGTTTAGAGGGCTATGGGCAGGGAAACGGACAGGAAAGGTTTAGAGGGATATGGACAGATACAGGAAAGGGAAAGGTTTAGAGTGATAAGGACGGGTACACGGACAGGAAAGGTGTAGAGTGATATGAACAGGTACACGGATAGGAAAGGTTTGGATGGATATGGATAGCTAAATGGATAGGAAAGGTTTAGTGGGATACGGACAGGTACAGGAATGGAAAGGTTTAGAGGGATACGGACAGGGATACAAATAGGAAAGGTTTAGATGGATACGGACAGGTACACGGATAGGAAAGGTTTAGAAGGAAACTGAGAGGTACACGGATAGGAAAGGTGTAGAGGGATACGGACAGGTACAGGAATGTGATAGCTTTACAGGGATACGGGCAGGTACATGGACAGGAAAGGTTTAGATGGATACGGACAGGTACACGGATAGGAAAGGTTTATAGGGATACAGACAGGTATACGGATAGTAAAGGTTTAGAGGGATACGGACAGGTACACGGATAGGAAAGGTTTTGAGGGATATGGACAGGTACACAGCTAGGAAAGGTTTAGAGGGATATGGACAGGTGCACGGATAGTAAAGGTTTAGAGGGATAAGGACAGGGAAACGGATAGTTAAGGTTAAGAGGGATATGGACAGATACAGGAAACGGAAATGTTTAGAGGGATACGGATGGGTACACGGATAGGAAAGGTTCAGAGTGATACGGAAGGTACGGGAATAGGAAAGGTTTAGAGGGATATGGACAGGTACAGGAATGGGAAAGATTTAGAGGGATACGGACAGGAAAGGTTGAGTGGGATACGGACAGGTACAGGAACGGGAAAGGTTTAGAGGGATATGGGCAGGTAGACGGATAGGAAAAGTTTAGAGGGATACGGACAGGTACACGGATAGGAAACGTTTAGAGGGATACGGACAGCTACACGGATAGGAAAGGTTTAGGGGGAGATGGACTGGTACACGGATAGGAAAGGTTTTGAAGGATATGGACAGGTACACGGAGAGGAAAGGTTTGGAGAGATATGGATAGGTAAACGGATAGGAAAGGTTTAGAGGGATATGTACAGGTACTGGAATGGGAAAGGTTTAGAGGGATAAGGGCAGAGATACGGATAGGAAAGGATTAGATGGATATGGACAGGAAAGGTTTAGAGGGATACGGACAGGTGCACGGATAGGAAAGGTTTGGAATGAAACGGACAGGTACACGGATAGGAAAGCTTTAGAGGGATACGGACAGGTACACGGATAGGAAAGGTTTAGAGGGCTATGGGCAGGGAAACGGACAGGAAAGGTTTAGAGGGATATGGACAGATACAGGAAAGGGAAAGGTTTAGAGTGATAAGGACGGGTACACGGACAGGAAAGGTGTAGAGTGATATGAACAGGTACACGGATAGGAAAGGTTTGGATGGATATGGATAGCTAAATGGATAGGAAAGGTTTAGTGGGATACGGACAGGTACAGGAATGGAAAGGTTTAGAGGGATACGGACAGGGATACAGATAGGAAAGGTTTAGATGGATACGGACAGGTACACGGATAGGAAAGGTTTAGAAGGAAACGGAGAGGTACACGGATAGGAAAGGTGTAGAGGGATACGGACAGGTACAGGAATGGGAAAGCTTTACAGGGATACGGCTAGGTACATGGATAGGAAAGGTTTAGATGGATACGGACAGGTACACGGATAGGAAAGGTTTATAGGGATACAGACAGGGATACGGATAGTAAAGGTTTAGAGGGATACGGACAGGTACACGGATAGGAAAGGTTTTGAGGGATATGGACAGGTACACGGATAGGAAAGGTTTGGATGTATATGGACAGCTAAACGGATAGGAAAGGTTTAGAGGGATACGGACAGTTACAGGAATGGAAAGGTTTAGAGGGATACGGACAGGGATACGGATAGGAAAGGTTTAGATGGATACGGACAGGTACACGGATAGGAAAGGTTTAGAAGGAAACGGACAGGTACACGGATAGGAAAGGCGGAGAGGGATACGGACAGGTACACGGATAGGAAAGGTTTAGAGGGAAACGGACAGGTACACGGATAGGAAAGGTTTTGAGGGATACGGACAGGTACACGGATAGGAAAGGTTTAGAGGGATATGGACAGGAAAGGATTAGAGGGATACGGAGAAGTAGAGGAATGGGAAAGGATTAGAGGGATATGGACAGGTACACAGATAGGAACGGTTTAGAGGCATACGGATGGGTACAGGAATGGGAATGGTTTGGAGTGATACAGACAGGGACACGAATAGGAAAGGTTTAGAGGGATATGGACAGGAAAGGTTTAGAGTGATACGGACAGGTACAGGAATGGAAAGGTTTAGAGGGATACGGACAGGGATACAGATAGGAAAGGTTTAGAAGGAAACGGAGAGGTACACGGATAGGAAAGGTGTAGAGGGATACGGACAGGTACAGGAATGGGAAAGGTTTACAGGGATACGGACAGGTACACGGATAGGAAAGTTTTTTAGAGAAACGGACAGGTACACGGATAGGAAAGTTTTTTAGAGAAACGGACAGGTACACGGATAGGAATGTTTTTGAAGCATATGGACAGGTACACGGATAGGAAAGGTTTAGAAGGAAATGGACAGGTACACGGATAGGACAGTTTTTGAGGGATATGGACAGGAACACGGATAGGAAATGTTTGGAGGGATATGGACAGGTAAACGGATAGGAAAGGTTTGGAGGGATACGGACGGGTACAGGAATGGAAAGGTTTAGAGGAATATGGACAGGGACACGAATAGGAAAGGTTTAGAGGGATATGGACAGGAAAGGATTAGAGGGATACGGAGAAGTAGAGGAATGGGAAAGGATTAGAGGGATATGGACAGGTAGCCAGATAGGAACGGTTTAGAGGCATACGGACGGGTACAGGAATGGGAATGGTTTAGAGTGATACAGACAGGGACACGAATAGGAAAGGTTTAGAGGGATATGGACAGGAAAGGTTTAGAGTGATACGGACAGGTAGAGGAATTGAAAAGGTTTAGAGGGATACGACGGGTACACGGATAGGAAAGGTTTAGAGGGATACGGACAGGGACATGAATTGGAAAGGTTTAGAGGGATATGGACAGGAAAGGTTTAGAGTGATACGGACAGGTACAGGAATGGAAAAGGGTTAGAGGGATACGGACGGGTACACGGATAGGAAAGGTTTAGAGGAATACGGACAGGTACACAGATAGGAAAGATTTAGAGGGATATGGACAGGTACACAGATAGGAAAGGTTTAGAGGGATATGGACAGGTGCACGGATAGTAAAGGTTTAGAGGGATAAGGACAGGGAAACGGATAGTTAAGGTTAAGAGGGATATGGACAGATACAGGAAAGGGAAATGTTTAGAGGGATACGGATGGGTACACGGATAGGAAAGGTTCAGAGTGATACGGAAGGTACGGGAATAGGAAAGGTTTAGAGGGATATGGACAGGTACAAGAATGGGAAAGGTTTAGAGGGATATGGACAGGGAAACGGATAGGAAAGGTTTAGAGGGATATGGATAGGTACAGGAAAGGGAAAGGTTTAGAGGGATATGGACAGGGAAAAGGATAGGAAAGGTTTAGAGGGATATGGACGGGTACAGGAAAGGGAAAGGTTTAGAGGGATACGGACGGGCACACGGATATGAAAGGTATAGAGGGATACGAACAGGTACACAGATAGGAAAGGTTTAGAGGGATATGGACAGGTACAGGAATGGGAAAGATTTAGAGGGATACGGACAGGTACACGGATAGGAAACGTTTAGAGGGATACGGACAGGTACACGGATCGGAATGTTTTTGAAGCATATGGACAGGTACACGGATAGGAAAGGTTTAGATGGAAATGGACAGGTACACGGATAGGAAAGGTTTAGATGGAAATGGACAGGTACACGGATAGGACAGTTTTTGAGGGATATGGACAGGAACACGGATAGGAAATGTTTGGAGGGATATGGACAGGTAAACGGATAGGAAAGGTTTGGAGGGATACGGACGGGTACAGGAATGGAAAGGTTTAGAGGAATATGGACAGGGACACGAATAGGAAAGGTTTAGAGTGATATGGACAGGAAAGGATTAGAGGGAGACGGAGAAGTAGAGGAATGGGAAAGGATTAGAGGGATATGGACAGGTACCCAGATAGGAACGGTTTAGAGGCATACGGACGGGTACAGGAATGGGAATGGTTTAGAGTGATACAGACAGGGACACGAATAGGAAAGGTTTAGAGGGATATGGACAGGAAAGGTTTAGAGTGATACGGATAGGTACAGGAATGGGAAAGGATTAGAGGGATATGGGCAGGTAGGCGGATAGGAAAAGTTTAGAGGGATACGGACAGGTACACGGATAGGAAACGTTTAGAGGGATACGGACAGGTACACGGATCGGAATGTTTTTGAAGGATATGGACAGGTACACGGATAGGAAAGGTTTAGATGGAAATGGACAGGTACACGGATAGGAAAGGTTTAGATGGAAATGGACAGGTACACGGATAGGACAGTTTTTGAGGGATATGGACAGGAACACGGATAGGAAATGTTTGGAGGGATATGGACAGGTAAACGGATAGGAAAGGTTTGGAGGGATACGGACGGGTACAGGAATGGAAAGGTTTAGAGGAATATGGACAGGGACACGAATAGGAAAGGTTTAGAGGGATATGGACAGGAAAGGATTAGAGGGAGACGGAGAAGTAGAGGAATGGGAAAGGATTAGAGGGATATGGACAGGTACCCAGATAGGAACGGTTTAGAGGCATACGGACGGGTACAGGAATGGGAATGGTTTAGAGTGATACAGACAGGGACACGAATAGGAAAGGTTTAGAGGGATATGGACAGGAAAGGTTTAGAGTGATACGGACAGGTAGAGGAATGGAAAAGGTTTAGAGGGATACGACTGGTACACGGATAGGAAAGGTTTAGAGGGATACGGACAGGGACATGAATAGGAAAGGTTTAGAGGGATATGGACAGGAAAGGTTTAGAGTGATACGGACAGGTACAGGAATGGAAAAGGGTTAGAGGGATACGGACGGGTACACGGATAGGAAAGGTTTAGAGGAATACGGACAGGTACACAGATAGGAAAGATTTAGAGGGATATGGACAGGTACACAGATAGGAAAGGTTTAGAGGGATATGGACAGGTGCACGGATAGTAAAGGTTTAGAGGGATAAGGACAGGGAAACGGATAGTTAAGGTTAAGAGGGATATGGGCAGATACAGGAAAGGGAAATGTTTAGAGGGATACGGATGGGTACACGGATAGGAAAGGTTCAGAGTGATACGGAAGGTACGGGAATAGGAAAGGTTTAGAGGGATATGGACAGGTACAAGAATGGGAAAGGTTTAGAGGGATATGGACAGGGAAACGGATAGGAAAGGTTTAGAGGGATATGGATATGTACAGGAAAGGGAAAGGTTTAGAGGGATATGGACAGGGAAAAGGACAGGAAAGGTTTAGAGGGATATGGACGGGTACAGGAATGGGAAAGGTTTAGAGGGATACGGGCAGTTAGACGGATTGGAAACGTTTAGAGGGATACGGACAGGTACACTGATAGGAAACGTTTAGAGGGATACGGACTGGTACACGGATAGGAAAGGTTTAGAGAGAAACGGACAGGTACACGGATAGGAATGTTTTTGAAGCACATGCACAGGTACACGGATAGGAAAGGTTTAGAAGGAAATGGACAGGTACACGGATAGGAAAGGTTTAGAGGGATACGGACAGGAAAGGTTTAGAGGGATACGGACAGGTGCACGGATAGGAAAGGTTTGGAAGGAAACGGACAGGTACACGGATAGGAAAGGTTTAGAGGGATACGGACAGGTACACGGATAGGAAAGGTTTAGAGGGCTATGGGCAGGGAAACGGACAGGAAAGGTTTAGAGGGATATGGACAGATACAGGAAAGGGAAAGGTTTAGAGTGATAAGGACGGGTACACGGACAGGAAAGGTGTAGAGTGATATGAACAGGTACACGGATAGGAAAGGTTTGGATGGATATGGATAGCTAAATGGATAGGAAAGGTTTAGTGGGATACGGACAGGTACAGGAATGGAAAGGTTTAGAGGGATACGGACAGGGATACAGATAGGAAAGGTTTAGATGGATACGGACAGGTACACGGATAGGAAAGGTTTAGAAGGAAACTGGGAGGTACACGGATAGGAAAGGTGTAGAGGGATACGGACAGGTACAGGAATGTGATAGCTTTACAGGGATACGGGCAGGTACATGGACAGGAAAGGTTTAGATGGATACGGACAGGTACACGGATAGGAAAGGTTTATAGGGATACAGACAGGTATACGGATAGTAAAGGTTTAGAGGGATACGGACAGGTACACGGATAGGAAAGGTTTTGAGGGATATGGACAGGTACACAGCTAGGAAAGGTTTAGAGGGATATGGACAGGTGCACGGATAGTAAAGGTTTAGAGGGATAAGGACAGGGAAACGGATAGTTAAGGTTAAGAGGGATATGGACAGATACAGGAAAGGGAAATGTTTAGAGGGATACGGATGGGTACACGGATAGGAAAGGTTCAGAGTGATACGGAAGGTACGGGAATAGGAAAGGTTTAGAGGGATATGGACAGGTACAGGAATGGGAAAGATTTAGAGGGATACGGACAGGAAAGGTTGAGTGGGATACGGACAGGTACAGGAACGGGAAAGGTTTAGAGGGATATGGGCATGTAGACGGATAGGAAATGTTTAGAGGGATACGGACAGGTACACGGATAGGAAAGGTTTATAGGGATACAGACAGGGATACGGATAGTAAAGGTTTAGAGGGATACGGACAGGTACACGGATAGGAAAGGTTTTGAGGGATATGGACAGGTACACGGATAGGAAAGGTTTGGATGTATATGGACAGCTAAACGGATAGGAAAGGTTTAGAGGGATACGGACAGTTACAGGAATGGAAAGGTTTAGAGGGATACGGACAGGGATACGGATAGGAAAGGTTTAGATGGATACGGACAGGTACACGGATAGGAAAGGTTTAGAAGGAAACGGACAGGTACACGGATAGGAAAGGCGGAGAGGGATACGGACAGGTACACGGATAGGAAAGGTTTAGAGGGAAACGGACAGGTACACGGATAGGAAAGGTTTTGAGGGATACGGACAGGTACACGGATAGGAAAGGTTTAGAGGGATATGGACAGGAAAGGATTAGAGGGATACGGAGAAGTAGAGGAATGGGAAAGGATTAGAGGGATATGGACAGGTACACAGATAGGAACGGTTTAGAGGCATACGGATGGGTACAGGAATGGGAATGGTTTGGAGTGATACAGACAGGGACACGAATAGGAAAGGTTTAGAGGGATATGGACAGGAAAGGTTTAGAGTGATACGGACAGGTACAGGAATGGAAAGGTTTAGAGGGATACGGACAGGGATACAGATAGGAAAGGTTTAGAAGGAAACGGAGAGGTACACGGATAGGAAAGGTGTAGAGGGATACGGACAGGTACAGGAATGGGAAAGGTTTACAGGGATACGGACAGGTACACGGACAGGAAAGTTTTTTAGAGAAACGGACAGGTACACGGATAGGAATGTTTTTGAAGCATATGGACAGGTACACGGATAGGAAAGGTTTAGATGGAAATGGACAGGTACACGGATAGGAAAGGTTTAGATGGAAATGGACAGGTACACGGATAGGACAGTTTTTGAGGGATATGGACAGGAACACGGATAGGAAATGTTTGGAGGGATATGGACAGGTAAACTGATAGGAAAGGTTTGGAGGGATACGGACGGGTACAGGAATGGAAAGGTTTAGAGGAATATGGACAGGGACACGAATAGGAAAGGTTTAGAGTGATATGGACAGGAAAGGATTAGAGGGAGACGGAGAAGTAGAGGAATGGGAAAGGATTAGAGGGATATGGACAGGTACCCAGATAGGAACGGTTTAGAGGCATACGGACGGGTACAGGAATGGGAATGGTTTAGAGTGATACAGACAGGGACACGAATAGGAAAGGTTTAGAGGGATATGGACAGGAAAGGTTTAGAGTGATACGGACAGGTACAGGAATGGGAAAGGATTAGAGAGATATGGGCAGGTAGGCGGATAGGAAAAGTTTAGAGGGATACGGACAGGTACACGGATAGGAAACGTTTAGAGGGATACGGACAGGTACACGGATCGGAATGTTTTTGAAGGATATGGACAGGTACACGGATAGGAAAGGTTTAGATGGAAATGGACAGGTACACGGATAGGAAAGGTTTAGATGGAAATGGACAGGTACACGGATAGGACAGTTTTTGAGGGATATGGACAGGAACACGGATAGGAAATGTTTGGAGGGATATGGACAGGTAAACGGATAGGAAAGGTTTGGAGGGATACGGACGGGTACAGGAATGGAAAGGTTTAGAGGAATATGGACAGGGACACGAATAGGAAAGGTTTAGAGGGATATGGACAGGAAAGGATTAGAGGGAGACGGAGAAGTAGAGGAATGGGAAAGGATTAGAGGGATATGGACAGGTACCCAGATAGGAACGGTTTAGAGGCATACGGACGGGTACAGGAATGGGAATGGTTTAGAGTGATACAGACAGGGACACGAATAGGAAAGGTTTAGAGGGATATGGACAGGAAAGGTTTAGAGTGATACGGACAGGTAGAGGAATGGAAATGGTTTAGAGGGATACGACTGGTACACGGATAGGAAAGGTTTAGAGGGATACGGACAGGGACATGAATAGGAAAGGTTTAGAGGGATATGGACAGGAAAGGTTTAGAGTGATACGGACAGGTACAGGAATGGAAAAGGGTTAGAGGGATACGGACGGGTACACGGATAGGAAAGGTTTAGAGGAATACGGACAGGTACACAGATAGGAAAGATTTAGAGGGATATGGACAGGTACACAGATAGGAAAGGTTTAGAGGGATATGGACAGGTGCACGGATAGTAAAGGTTTAGAGGGATAAGGACAGGGAAACGGATAGTTAAGGTTAAGAGGGATATGGACAGATACAGGAAAGGGAAATGTTTAGAGGGATACGGATGGGTACACGGATAGGAAAGGTTCAGAGTGATACGGAAGGTACGGGAATAGGAAAGGTTTAGAGGGATATGGACAGGTACAAGAATGGGAAAGGTTTAGAGGGATATGGACAGGGAAACGGATAGGAAAAGTTTAGAGGGATATGGATAGGTACAGGAAAGGGAAAGGTTTAGAGGGATATGGACAGGGAAAAGGATAGGAAAGGTTTAGAGGGATATGGACGGGTACAGGAAAGGGAAAGGTTTAGAGGGATACGGACGGGTACACGGATATGAAAGGTATAGAGGGATACGAACAGGTACACAGATAGGAAAGGTTTAGAGGGATATGGACAGGTACAGGAATGGGAAAGATTTAGAGGGATACGGACAGGAAAGGTTGAGTGGGATACGGACAGGTACAGGAATGGGAAAGGTTTAGAGGGATATGGGCAGGTAGACGGATAGGAAACGTTTAGAGGGATACGGACAGGTACACGGATAGGAAACGTTTAGAGGGATACGGACAGCTACACGGATAGGAAAGGTTTAGAGGGAGATGGACAGGTACACGGATAGGAACGGTTTTGTAGGATATGGACAGGTACACGGAGAGGAAAGATTTGGAGAGATATGGATAGGTAAACGGATAGGAAATGTTTAGAGTGATATGGACAGGTACTGGAATGGGAAAGGTTTAGAGGGATAAGGGCAGAGATACGGATAGGAAAGGTTTAGATGGATATGGACAGGAAAGGTTTAGAGGGATACGGACAGGTGCACGGATAGGAAAGGTTTAGAAGGAAACGGACAGGTACTCCGATAGGAAAGTTGTAGAGGGATACTGACAGGTACACGGATAGGAAAGGTTTAGAGGGAAACGGACAGGTACACGGATAGGAAAGTTTTTGAGGGATACGGACAGGTACACGGATATGAAAGGTTTTGAGGGATATGGACAGGGATACGGATAGGAAAGGTTTAGATGGATATGGACAGGTACACGGAGAGGAAATGTTTGGATGGATATGGATAGCTAAACGGATAGGAAAGCTTTAGAGGGATACGGACAGGTACAGGAATGGAAAGGTTTAGAGGGATACGGACAGGGATACGGATAGGAAAGGTTTAGAAGGAAACGGACAGGTACACGGATAGGAAAGGTTTTGAGAGATACGTACAGGAACCCGGATAGGAAATGTTTAGAGGGAAACGGACAGGTACACGGATAGGAAAGATTTTGAGGGATACGGACAGGTACACGGATAGGAAAGGTTTGGATGGATATGGATGGCTAAACGGATAGGAAAGGTGTAGAGGGATACGGACAGGTACTGGAATGGGAAGGGTTCACAGGGATACGGGCAGGTATATGGATAGGAAAGGTTTAGATGGATACGGACAGGTACACGGATAGGAAAGGTGTAGAGGGATACGGACAGTTACACGGATAGGAAAGGTTTAGAGGGAAACGGACAGGTACACGGATAGGAAAGTTTTTGAGGGATATGGACAGGAACACGGATAGGAAATGTTTGGAGGGATATGGACAGGGAAACAGATAGGTAAGGTTTAGAGGGATATGGACAGGTACAGGAAAGGGAAAGGTTTAGAGGGATACGGACGGGTACACGGATAGGAAATGTTTAGAGGGATATGGACAGTTACACGGATAGGTCAGGTTTAGAGGGATATGGACAGGTATAGGAAAGGGAAAGCTTTAGAGGGATATGGACAGGTACAGGAATGGGAATGGTGTAGAGGGATATGGACAGATAGAGGAAAGGGAAAGGTTTAGAGGGATAAGGACGGGTACACGGACAGGAAAGTTGTAGAGTGATATGAACAGGTACACGGATAGGAAAGGTTTAGAGTGATATGGACAGGGACAGGAATGGGAAATGTTTACAGGGATACGGGCAGGTACATGGATAGGAAAGGTTTAGATGGATACGGACAGGTAGACGGATAGGGAAGGTTTAGAGGAATACGGACAGGTAGACTGATAGGAAAGGTTTAGTGGGATATGGACAGGTACACAGATAGGAAAGGTTTAGAGGGATATGGACAGGTGCACGGATAGGAAAGGTTTAGAAGGATAAGGACAGGGAAACGGATAGGTAAGGTTTAGAGGGATATGGACAGGTACAGGAAAGGGAAAGGTTTAGAGGGATATGGACAGGGAAACGGACAGGAAAGGTTTAGAGGGATATGGACAGATACAGGAAAGGGAAAGGTTTAGAGGGATAAGGACGGGTACACGGACAGGAAAGGTGTAGAGTGAGATGAACAGGTACACGGATAGGAAAGGTTTAGAGTGATATGGACAGGTACAGGAATGGGAAATGTTTACAGGGATACGGGCAGGTACATGGATAGGAAAGGTTTAGATGGATACGGACAGGTACATGGATAGGAAAGGTTTAGAGGGATATGGACAGGTACACGGATAGGAAAGGTTTGGATGGATATGGATAGCTAAACGGATAGGAAAGCTTAGAGGGATACGGACAGGTACAGGAATGGAAAGGTTTAGAGGGATACGGACAGGGATACGGATAGGAAAGGTTTAGATGGATACGGACAGGTACACGGATAGGAAAGGTTTAGAGGGAAACGGACAGGTACACGGATAGGAAAGGTTTTGAGGGATATGGACAGGAACACGGATAGGAAATGTTTGGAGGGATATGGACAGGGAAACAGATAGGTAAGGTTTAGAGGGATATGGACAGGTACAGGAAAGGGAAAGGTTTAGAGGGATACGGACGGGTACACGGATAGGAAATGTTTAGAGGGATATGGACAGTTACACGGATAGGTCAGGTTTAGAGGGATATGGACAGGTATAGGAAAGGGAAAGCTTTAGAGGGATATGGACAGGTACAGGAATGGGAATGGTGTAGAGGGATATGGACAGATAGAGGAAAGGGAAAGGTTTAGAGGGATAAGGACGGGTACACGGACAGGAAAGTTGTAGAGTGATATGAACTGGTACACGGATAGGAAAGGTTTAGAGTGATATGGACAGGGACAGGAATGGGAAATGTTTACAGGGATACGGGCAGGTACATGGATAGGAAAGGTTTAGATGGATACGGACAGGTAGACGGATAGGGAAGGTTTAGAGGAATACGGACAGGTAGACTGATAGGAAAGGTTTAGTGGGATATGGACAGGTACACAGATAGGAAAGGTTTAGAGGGATATGGACAGGTGCACGGATAGGAAAGGTTTAGAAGGATAAGGACAGGGAAACGGATAGGTAAGGTTTAGAGGGATATGGACAGGTACAGGAAAGGGAAAGGTTTAGAGGGATACGGACGGGTACACGGATAGGAAATGTTTAGAGGGATATGGACAGTTACACGGATAGGGCAGGTTTAGAGGGATATGGACAGGTATAGGAAAGGGAAAGGTTTAGAGGGATATGGACAGGTACAGGAATGGGAATGGTGTAGAGGGATATGGACAGGGAAACGGACAGGAAAGGTTTAGAGGGATATGGACAGATACAGGAAAGGGAAAGGTTTAGAGGGATAAGGACGGGTACACGGACAGGAAAGGTGTAGAGTGAGATGAACAGGTACACGGATAGGAAAGGTTTAGAGTGATATGGACAGGTACAGGAATGGGAAATGTTTACAGGGATACGGGCAGGTACATGGATAGGAAAGGTTTAGATGGATACGGACAGGTACATGGATAGGAAAGGTTTAGAGGGATATGGACAGGTACACGGATAGGAAAGGTTTGGATGGATATGGATAGCTAAACGGATAGGAAAGCTTAGAGGGATACGGACAGGTACAGGAATGGAAAGGTTTAGAGGGATACGGACAGGGATACGGATAGGAAAGGTTTAGATGGATACGGACAGGTACACGGATAGGAAAGGTTCAGAAGGAAACGGACAGGTACACTGATAGGAAAGGTTTTGAGGGATACGGACAGGTCCCGGATAGGAAATGTTTAGAGGGAAACGGACAGGTACACGGATAGGAAAGGTTTTGAGGGATACGGACAGGTACACGGATAGGAAAGGTTTTGAGGGATATGGACAGTTAGACGGATAGGAAAGGTTTGGATGGATATGGATGGCTAAACGGATAGGAAAGGTGTAGAGGGATATGGACAGGTACTGGAATGGGAAAGGTTTACAGGGATACGGGCAGGTATATGGATAGGAAAGGTTTAGATGGATACGGACAGGTACACGGATAGGAACGGTGTAGAGGGATACGGACAGGTACACGGATAGGAAAGGTTTAGAGGGATATGGACAGGAACACGGATAGGAAATGTTTGGAGGGATATGGACAGGGAAACAGATAGGAAAGGTTTAGAGGGATACGGACAGGTACAGGAATGGAAAGGTTTAGAGAGATACGGACAGGGACACGAATAGCAAAGGTTTAGAGGGATATGGACAGGAAAGGTTTAGAGGGATACGGACAGGTACAGCAATGGGAAAGGATTAGAGGGATATGGACAGCGACACAGATAGGAAAGTTTTAGAGGAATACGGACAGGTAGACTGATAGGAAAGGTTTAGTGGGATATGGACAGGTACACAGATAGGAAAGGTTTAGAGGGATAAGGACAGGGAAACAGATAGGTAAGGTTTAGAGGGATATGGACAGGTACAGGAAAGGGAAAGGTTAAGAGGGATACGGACAGGTACACGGATAGGAAATGGTTAGAGGGATATGGACAGTTACACGGATAGGTCAGGTTTAGAGGGATATGGACAGGTACAGGAAAGGGAAAGCTTTAGAGGGATATGGACAGGTACAGGAATGGGAATGGTGTAGAGGGATATGGACAGGGAAACGGACAGGAAAGGTTTAGAGGGATATGGATAGATAGAGGAAAGGGTAAGGTTTAGAGGGATAAGGACGGGTACACGGACAGGAAAGGTGTAGAGTGATATGAACTGGTACACGGATAGGAAAGGTTTAGAGTGATATGGACAGGTACAGGAATGGGAAATGTTTACAGGGATACGGGCAGGTACATGGATAGGAAAGGTTTAGATGGATACGGACAGGTACACGGATAGGAAAGGTTTAGAGGAATACGGACAGGTAGACGGATAGGAAAGGTTTAGTGCGATATGGACAGGTACACAGATAGGAAAGGTTTAGAGGGATATGGACAGGTGCACGGATAGGAAAGTTTTAGAAGTATAAGGACAGGGAAATGGATAGGTAAGGTTTAGAGGGATATGGACAGGTACAGGAAAGGGAAAGGTTTAGAGGGATACGGACGGGTAAACGGATAGGAAATGTTTAGAGTGATATGGTCAGTTACACGGATAGGTCAGGTTTAGAGGGATATGGACAGGTACAGGAAAGGGAAAGGTTTAGAGGGATATGGGCAGGTACAGGAATGGGAATGGTGTAGAGGGATATGGACAGGGAAACGGACAGGAAAGGTTTAGAGGGATATGGACAGTTACAGGAAAGGGAAAGGTTTAGAGGGATAAGGACGGGTACACGGACAGGAAAGGTGTAGAGTGATATGAACAGGTACACGGATAGGAAAGGTTTAGAGTGATATGGACAGGTACAGGAATGGGAAATGTTTACAGGGATACGGGCAGGTAGATGGATAGGAAAGGTTTAGAGGGATATGGACAGGTACACGGATAGGAAAGGTTTGGATGGATATGGATTGCTAAACGGATAGGAAAGCTTAGAGGGATACGGACAGGTACAGGAATGGAAAGGTTTAGAGGGATACGGACAGGGATACGGATAGGAAATGTTTAGATGGATACGGACAGGTACACGGATAGGAAAGGTTTAGAAGGAAACGGACAGGTACACCGATAGGAAAGGTTTTGAGGGATACGGACAGGTACCCGGATTGGAAATGTTTAGAGGGAAACGGACAGGTACACGGATAGGAAAGGTTTTGAGGGATACGGACAGGTACACGGATAGGAAAGATTTAGAGGGATATGGACAGGTACAGGAAAGGGAAAGTTTTAGAGGGATACGGACGGGTACACGGATAGGAAATGTTTAGAGTGATATGGACAGTTACACGGATAGGTCAGGTTTAGAGGGATATGGACAGGTACAGGAAAGGGAAAGGTTTAGAGGGATATGGACAGGTACAGGAATGGGAATGGTGTAGAGGGATATGGACAGGGAAACGGACAGGAAAGGTTTAGAGGGATATGGACAGATACAGGAAAGGGAAAGGTTTAGAGGGATAAGGACGGGTACACGGACAGGAAAGGTGTAGAGTGATATGAACAGGTACACGGATAGGAAAGGTTTAGAGTGATATGGACAGGTACAGGAATGGGAAATGTTTACAGGGATACGGGCAGGTAGATGGATAGGAAAGGTTTAGATGGATACGGACAGGTACATGGATAGGAAAGGTTTAGTGGGATATGGACAGGTCCACGGATAGGAAAGGTTTGGATGGATATGGATTGCCAAACGGATAGGAAAGCTTAGAGTGATACGGACAGGTACAGGAATGGAAATGTTTAGAGGGATACGGACAGGGATACGGATAGGAAATGTTTAGATGGATACGGGCAGGTACACGGATAGGAAAGGTTTAGAAGGAAACGGACAGGTACACGGATAGGAAAGGTTTTGAGGGATACGGACAGGTACCCGGATAGGAAATGTTTAGAGGGAAACGGACAGGTACACTGATAGGAAAGGTTTTGAGGGATACGGACAGGTACACGGATAGGAAAGGTTTTGAGGGATATGGACAACTACAGGAATGGGAATGGTTTACAGGGATACGGGCAGGTACATGGATAGGAAAGGTTTAGATGGATACGGACAGGTACACGGATAGGAAATGTGTAGAGGGATACGGACAGGAACACGGATAGGAAAGGTTTTGAGGAAAACGGAAAGGTACACGGATAGGAAAGGTGTAGAGGGATACGGAATGGTACAGGAATGGAAAGGTTTAGAGGGATACGGATAGGGATACGGATAGGAAAAGTTTAGATGGATACGGACAGGTCCACGGATAGGAACGGTTTAGAAGGAAACGGACAGATAGACGGATAGGAAAGGTGTAGAGGGATACGGACATGTACTGGAATGGGAAAGGTTTACAGGGATACGGGCAGGTACATGGATAGGAAAGGTTTAGATGGATACGGACAGGTACACGGATAGGAACGGTTTAGAAGGAAACGGAGTGGTACACGGATAGGAAAGGTGTAGAGGGATACGGACAGGTACACGGATAGGAAAGGTTTAGAGGGAAACGGACAGGTACACGGAAAGGAAAGGTTTTGAGGAATATGGACAGGAGCACGGATAGGAAAGGTTTGGAGGGATAAGGACAGGTAAATGGATAGGAAAGCTTTAGAGGGATAAGGACGGGTACAGGAATGGGAAACGTTTAGAGGGATATGGACAGGGACATGAATAGGAAAGGTTTAGGCGGATATGGACAGGAAAGGTTTAGAGGGATACGGACAGGTACAGGAATGGGAAAGGTTTAGAGGGATATGGACAGGTACACAGATAGGAAGGGTTTAGAGCGATACGGACAGGTACAAGAAAAGGATAGGTTTAGTGGGATATGAACAGGTACACGGATAGGAAAGGTTTAGAGGGATATGGACAGGTACTGGAATGGGATAGGTTTAGAGGGATATGGACAGGTACAAAGATAGGAAAGGTTTAGAGGGATATGGACAGGTACACGGATAGGACTGGTTTAGACAGATAAGGACAGGGAAACGGATAGGAAAGGTTTAGAGGGACATGGACAGGTACAGGAAAGGGAAATGTTTAGAGGGATACGGAAGGGTACACGGATAGGAATAGTTTAGACGGATACAGACAGGTACACAGATAGGAAAGGTTTAGAGGGTCACGGACAGTTACACGGATAGGGAAAGGTTCTGAGTGATATGGACAGGTACAGGAAAGGGAACGGTTTAGTGGGATATGGACAGGGACACAGATAGGAAATGTTTAGAGGGATATGGACAGGTACTGGAATGGGAAAGGTTTAGAGGGATACGGACAGGGACATGGATAGGAAAGGTTTAGTGGGATATGGACAGGTACAGGAATGTGAAAGGTTTGGGGGGATATGGACAGGTACAGGAAAGGGAAAGGTTTAGCGGGATAGGGACGGGTACACGTATAGGAAAGGTGTAGAGGGATACGAACAGGGACACGAATAGGAAAGGTTTAGAGGGATATGGAGAGGTATAGCAATGGGAAAGGTTTAGAGGGATATGGGCAGGAAAGGTTTAGTGGGATACGGACAGGTACAGGAATGGGGAAGGTTTAGAGTGATATGGGCAGGTACACGGATAGATCAGGTTTAGAGGGATACGGACAGGTACACGGATAGGAAAGGTTTAGAGGGATACGGACAGGTACGTGGATAGGAAAGGTTTAGAGGGAAACGGACAGGTACACAGATAGGAAAGGTTTAGTGGGATACGGTTGGGTACAGGAATGAGAAAGGTTTAGAGCGATACTGACAGGGACACGGATAGGAATGGTTTAGAGGGATATGGACAGGAAAGGTTTAGAGGGATACGGACAGGTACAGGAATGGGAAAGGTTTAGAGGGATATGGACAGGTACACAGATAGGAAAGGTTAAGAGGGATACGGACAGGTACACAGATAGGAAAGGTTTAGAGGGAAATGGACAGGTACACGGATAGGAAAGGTTTTGAGGGATACGGACAGGTACACGGATAGGAAAGGTTTTGAGGGATATGGACAGGTACACGGATAGGAAAGGTTTGGATGGATATGGATAGCTGAACCGATAGGAAAGGTTTAGAGCGATACAGACAACTACAGGAATGGGAATGGTTTACAGGGATACGGGCAGGTACATGGATAGGAAAGGTTTAGATGGATACGGACAGGTACACGGATAGGAAATGTGTAGAGGGATACGGACAGGAACACGGATAGGAAAGGTTTAGAGGGAAACGGAAAGGTACACGGATAGGAAAGGTGTAGAGGGATACGGACAGGTACACGGATAGGAAAGTTTTAGAGGGAAACGGACAGGTACACGGATAGTTAAGGTTTTGAGGGATACGGACAGGTACAGGGATAGGAAAGATTTTGAGGCATATGGACTGGTACACGGATAGGAAAGTTTTGGATGGATATGGATAGCTAAACGGATAGGAAAGGTGTAGAGGGATACGGACAGGTACAGGAAGGGGAAAGGTTTACAGGGATACGGCAGGTACATGGATAGGAAAGGTTTAGATGGATACGGACAGGTACACGGACAGGAAAGGTTTAGAGGGATACAGACAGGTACACGGATAGTAAAGGTTTAGTGGGATACGGACAGGGACAGGAATGGAAATGGTTAGAGGGATACGGACAGGGATACGAATAGGAAAGATTTAGATGGATACGGACAGGTAAACCGATAGGAAAGGTTTAGAAGGAAACGGACAGGTACACCGATAGGAAAGGTGTAGAGGGATACTGACAGGTACACGGATAGGAAAGGTTTAGAGGGAAACAGACAGGTACACGTATAGGAAAGTTTTTGAGGGATACGGACAAGTACACGGATATGAAAGGTTTTGAGGGATATGGACAGGTACAGGAATGGAAAGGTTTAGAGGGATACGGATAGGGATACGGATAGGAAAAGTTTAGATGGATATGGACAGGTACACGGATAGGAACGGTTTAGAAGGAAACAGAGTGGTACACGGATAGGAAAGGTGTAGAGGGATACGGACAGGTACACGGATAGGAAAGGTTTAGAGTGATATGGACAGGTACAGGAATGGGAAATGTTTACAGGGATACGGGCAGGTACATGGATAGGAAAGGTTTAGATGGATACGGACAGGTACACGGATATGAAAGTTTTAGAGGGAAACGGACAGGTACACGGATAGTTAAGGTTTTGAGGGATACGGACAGGTACAAGGATAGGAAAGATTTTGAGGGATATGGACTGGTACACGGATAGGAAAGTTTTGGATGGATATGGATAGCTAAACGGATAGGAAAGGTGTAGAGGGATACGGATAGGTACAGGAAGGGGAAAGGTTTACAGGGATACGGCAGGTACATGGATAGGAAAGGTTTAGATGGATACGGACAGGTACACGGACAGGAAAGGTTAAGAGGGATACAGACAGGTACACGGATAGTAAAGGTTTAGTGGGATACGGACAGGGACAGGAATGGAAATGTTTAGAGGGATACGGAGAGGGATACGAATAGGAAAGATTTAGATGGATACGGACAGGTACACGGATAGGAAAGGTTTAGAAGGAAACGGACAGGTACACCGATAGGAAAGGTGTAGAGGGATACTGACAGGTACACGGATAGGAAAGGTTTAGAGGGAAACAGACAGGTACACGTATAGGAAAGTTTTTGAGGGATACGGACAAGTACACGGATATGAAAGGTTTTGAGGGATATGGACAGGTACAGGAATGGAAAGGTTTAGAGGGATACGGATAGGGATACGGATAGGAAAAGTTTAGATGGATATGGACAGGTACACGGATAGGAACGGTTTAGAAGGAAACAGAGTGGTACACGGATAGGAAAGGTGTAGAGGGATACGGACAGGTACACGGACAGGAAAGGTTTAGAGTGATATGGACAGGTACAGGAATGGGAAATGTTTACAGGGATACGGGCAGGTACATGGATAGGAAAGGTTTAGATGGATACGGACAGGTACACGGATAGGAAAGGTTTAGAGGGATATGGACAGGTACACGGATAGGAGAGGTTTGGATGGATATGGATAGCTAAATGGATAGGAAAGCTTTAGAGGGATACGGACAGGTACAGGAATGGAAAGGTTTAGAGGGATACGGACAGGGATACAGATAGGAAAGGTTTAGATGGATACGGACAGGTACACGGATAGGAAAGGTTTAGAAGGAAACGGACAGATACACGGATAGGAAAGGTGTAGAGGGATACGGACAGGTACTGGAATGGGAAAGGTTTACAGGGATACGGGCAGGTACATGGATAGGAAAGGTTTAGATGGATACGGACAGGTACACGGATAGGAACGGTTTAGAAGGAAACGGAGAGGTACACGGATAGGAAAGGTGTAGAGGGAAACGGACAGGTACACGGATAGGAAAGGTTTTGAGGGATGTGGACAGGAGCACGGATAGGAAAGGTTTGGAGGGATATGGACAAGTAAATGGATAGGAAAGCTTTAGAGGTATAAGGACGGGTACAGGAATGGGAAACGTTTAGAGGGATATGGACAGCGACATGAATAGGAAAGGTTTAGGCGGATATGGACAGGAAAGGTTTAGAGGGATACGGACAGGTACAGGAATGGGAAAGGTTTAGAGGGATATGGACAGGTACACAGATAGGAAGGGTTTAGAGCGATACGGACAGGTACAAGAAAGGGAAAGGTTTAGTGGGATATGGACAGGTACACGGATAGGAAAGGTTTAGAGGGATATGGACAGGTACTGGAATGGGATAGGTTTAGAGGGATATGGACAGGTACACAGATAGGAAAGGTTTAGAGGGATATGGACAGGTACAGGAAAGGGAAATGTTTAGAGGGATACGGAAGGGTACACGGATAGGAATAGTTTAGACGGATACAGACAGGTACACAGATAGGAAAGGTTTAGAGGGTCACGGACAGTTACACGGATAGGGAAAGGTTCTGAGTGATATGGACAGGTACGGAAAAGGGAAAGGTTTAGTGGGATATGGACTGGGGCACAGATAGGAAATGTTTAGAGGGATATGGACAGGTACTGGAATGGGAAAGGTTTAGAGTGATACGGACCGGGACACGGATAGGAAGGGTTTAGAGGGATGCGGACAGGGACACGGATAGGAAGGGTTTAGAGGGATACGGACAGGGACAGGAATAGGAAAGGTTTAGAGGGGTACGGACAGGTACACAGATAGGAAAGGTTTAGAGGGATACGGACAGGTTCACGGATAGGAAAGGATAGTCTGTTATAGACAGGGACACGGGTAGGAATGGTTTAGAGGGTTATGGACAGGTACAGGAATGGGAAAGGCTTAGAGGGATACGGACAGGTACACTGATAGGAAAGGATTAGAGGGATACAGACAGGGACATGGATAGGAAGGGTTTAGAGGGATACAGACAGGGACAGGAATAGAAAAGGTTTAGAGGGATACGGACAGGTACACAGATAGGATAGGTTTAGAGGGATACGGACAGGTACACGGATAGGAAAGGTTAGTGGGTTATAGAGAGGGACACGGGTAGGAATGGTTTAGAGGATTATGGACAGGTACAGGAATGGGAAATGCTTAGAGGGATACGGACAGGTACACGGATAGGAAAGGATTAGAGGGATACGGACAGGTACACGGATAGAAAAGGGTTAGAGGGTTATGGACTGGTACACGGATAGGAAAGGTTTGGAGGGATATGGACGGGTGCATGGATAGGAAAGGTTTAGAGGGATACGGACAGGGACATGGATAGGAAAGGTTTAGTGGGATATAGACAAGTACAAGAATGGGAAAGGATTAGAGGAATATGGACAGGTACACAGATAGGAAAGATTTAGAGGGATATGGACAGGTACACGGATAGGAAAGGTTTAGAGGGATATGAGAAGGGAGACGGATAGGAAAGGGTTAGAGGGATATGGACAGGTGCACGGATAGGAAAGGTTTAGAGGGATACGAGCAGGTACACGGATAGAAAAGGGTTAGAGGGTTATGGACAGGTACACGGATAGGAAAGGTTTGGAGGGATATGGACGGGTACATGGATAGGAAAGGTTTAGAGGGATACGGACAGGGACATGGATAGGAAAGGTTTAGTGGGATATGGACAGGTACAAGAATGGGAAAGGATTAGAGGAATATGGACAGGTACACAAATAGGAAAGATTTAGAGGAATATGGACAGGTACACAGATAGGAAAGGTTTAGAGGGATATGAGCAGGGACACGGATAGGAAAGGGTTAGAGGGATATGGACAGGTACACGGATAGGAAAGGTTTCGAGGGATATGGACAGGTGCACGGATAGGAAAGGTTTAGAGGGATAAGGACAGGGATAGGAATGGGACAGGTTTAGAGGGATACGAACAGGGACACGGATAGGAAAGGTTTAGAGGGATACGGACAGGTACAGGAATGGGAAATGTTTAGAGGGATATGGACAGGTACACAGATAGGAAAGGTTTGGAAGGATATGGACAGGTAAACGGATAGGAATGATTTAGACGGATACGGACGTGTACAGGAATGGGAAAGGTTTAGAGGGATACGGACATTGACACGAATTGGAAAGGTTTAGAGGGATATGGACAGGAAAGGTTTAGAGGGATACGGACAGGTACAGGAATGGGAAAGGCTTAGAGGGATATGGACAGGTACTCGGATAGGAAAGGTTTAGATGGATATAGACAGGTACACGGATAGGAAAGGTTTAGAGGGATACGGACAGGTACACTGATAGGAAACGTTTAGAGGGATACGGGCAGGTACACGGATAGGAAAGGTTTGGAGGGATACTGTCAGGTACACAGATAGGAATGGTTTAGTGGGATATGGACAGGTACACAGATAGGAAAGGTTTGGAGGGATATGGACAGGTGCACGGATAGGAAAGGTTTCGAGCGATAAGGACAGGGAAACCGATAGGTAAGGTTTAGAGGGATATGGACAGGTACAGGAAAGGGAAAGGTTTAGAGGGATACGGACAGGTACACGGATAGGAAAGGTTTAGAGGGATATGGACATTTACACGGATAGATCAGGTTTAGAGGGATATGGGACAGGTACAGGAAAGGGAAAGGTTTAGTGGGATATGGACAGGTACAGGAATGGTAAAGGTTTAGAGGGATATGGGCAGGAAAGGTTTAGTGGGATACGGACAGGTACAGGAATGGGAAAGGTTTAGAGTGATATGGGCAGGTACACGGATAGGAAAGGTTTGGAGGGATACGGACAGGTACACGGATAGGAAAGGTTTAGAGGGATACGGACAGGTACGCGGATAGGAAAGGTTTAGAGGGAAACGGACAGGTACACAGATAGGAAAGGTTTAGTGGGATATGGACAGGGACACAGATAGGAATGGATTAGAGGGATATGGACAGGAAAGGTTTAGAGGGATACGGACAGGTACAGGAATGGGAAAGGTTTAGAGGGATATGGACAGGTACACAGATAGGAAAGGTTAAGAGGAATACGGACAGGAAAGGTTTAGAGCGATTCGGACAGGTACTCAGCTAGGAAAGGTTTTGAGGGATATGGACAGGTACACGGATAGGAAAGGTTTGGATGGATATGGATAGCTAAACGGATAGTAAAGGTATAGAGGGATACGGACAGGGATACGAATAGGAAAGTTTTAGAGGGATGTGGACAGGAAAGGTTTATATGGATACGGACAGGTACACGGATAGGGAAGGTTTAGAAGGAAACGGACAGGTACACGGATAGGAAAGGTGTAGCGGGATACGGACAGGTATACGGATATTAAAGGTTTAGAGGGAAACGGACAGGTACACGGATAGGAAAGGTTTTGAGGGATATGGACAGGTATACGGATAGGAATGGTTTAGAGGGATACGGACGCGTACAGGAATGGGAAAGGTTTAGAGGGATATGGACAGGGACATGAATAGGAACGGTTTAGGCGTATATGGACAGGAAAGGGTTAGAGCGATACGGACAGGTACAGGAATGGGAAAGGTTTAGAGGGATATGGACAGGTACACAGATAGGAAAGGTTTAGAGGGATATGGACAGGTACACGGATAGGATAGGTTTAGGCGGATAAGGACAGGGAAACGGATAGGTAAGGTTTAGAGGGATATGGACAGGTACAGGAAAGGGAAATGTTTAGAGGGATACGGAAGGGTACACGGATAGGAAAGGTTTAGAGGGTTACGGACAGGTACATGGATAGGGAAAGGTCCTGAGTGATATGGACAGGTACAGGAAAGGGAAAGGTTTAGTGTGATATGGATAGGGAGACGGATAGGAAAGGTTTAGAGGGATATGGATAGGTACTGGAATGGAAAGATTTAGAGGAAAATGGAAGGTACAGGAATAGGAAAGTTTAGAGGGATATGGAACGTACAGGAATGGGAAAGGTTTAGAGGGATACGGACAGGGACACGGATAGGAAGGGTTTAGAGGGATACGGACAGGGACACGGACAGGAAAGTTTTAGAGGGATACGGGCAGGTACAGGAATGGGAAAGGATTAGAGGAATATGGACAGGTACACAGATAGGAAAGATTTAGAGGGATATGGACAGGTACACGGATAGGAAAGGTTTAGAGGGATATGAGCAGGGACACGGATAGGAAAGGGTTAGAGGGATATGGACAGGTGCACGGATAGGAAAGGTTTAGAGGGATACGAGCAGGGACACGGATAGGAAAGATTTAGAGGGATACGGACAGGTACATGGATAGGAAAGGTTTCGAGGGATATGGACAGGTGCACGGATAGGAAAGGTTTAGAGGGATACGGACAGGGATAGGAATGGGAAAGGTTTAGAGGGATACGAACAGGGACACGGATAGGAAAAGTTTAGAGGGATACGGACAGGTACAGGAATGGGAAAGGTTTCGAGGGATATGGACAGGTACACGGATAGGAAAGATTTTGACGGATACGGACGTGTACAGGAATGGGAAAGGTTTAGAGGGATACGGACATGGACACGAATAGGAAAGGTTTAGAGGGATATGGACAGGAAAGGTTTAGAGGGATACGGACAGGTACAGGAATGGGAAAGGCTTAGAGGGATATGGACAGGTACACGGATAGGAAAGGTTTAGAGGGATACGGACAGGTACACTGATAGGAAACGTTTAGAGGGATACGGGCAGGTACACGGATAGGAAAGGTTTGGAGGGATACTGTCAGGTACACAGATAGGAATGGTTTAGTGGGATATGGACAGGTACACAGATAGGAAAGGTTTGGCGGGATATGGACAGGTGCACGGATAGGAAAGGTTTAGAGCGATAAGGACAGGGAAACGGATAGGTAAGGTTTAGACGGATATGGACACGTACACGGATAGGAAAGGTTTAGAGGGATATGGACAGTTACACGGATAGGTCAGGTTTAGAGGGATATGGACAGGTACAGGAAAGGGAAAGGTTTAGAGGGATACGGACACGTACACGGATAGGAAAGGTTTAGAGGGATATGGACAGTTACACGGATAGGTCAGGTTTAGAGGGATATGGACAGGTACAGGAAAGGGAAAGGTTTAGTGGGATATGGACAGGTACAGGAATGGTAAAGGTTTAGAGAGATGCGGACAGGTACAGGAATGGGAAAGGTTTAGACTGATACGGACAGATACACAGATAGGAAAGGTTTTGAGGGATATTGATAGGTAAACGGATAGGAAAGGTTTAGAGGGATACGGACGGGTACAGGAATGGGAAAGGTTTAGAGGGATACGGGCAGGAAAGGTTTAGTGGGATACGGACGGGTACAGGAATGGGAAAGGTTTAGAGGGATACGGACAGGGACATGGATAGGAAAGGTTTGGAGGGATACTGTCAGGTACACAAATAGGAATGGTTTAGTGGGATATGGACAGGTATACAGATAGGAAAGGTTTGGCGGGATATGGACAGGTGCACGGATAGGAAAGGTTTAGAGCGATAAGGACAGGAAAGGTTTAGTGGGATACGGACGGTTACACGGATAGGAATAGTTTAGACGGATACAGACAGGTACACAGATAGGAAAGGTTTAGAGGGTCACGGACAGTTACACGGATAGGGAAAGGTTCTGAGTGATATGGACAGGTACAGGAAAGGGAAAGGTTTAGTGGGATATGGACAGGGACACAGATAGGAAATGTTTAGAGGGATATGGACAGGTACTGGAATGGGAAAGGTTTAGGGATAAGGACAGGGACATGGATAGGAAAGGTTTAGTGGGATATGGACAGGTACAGGAATGGGAAAGGTTTGGGGGGATATGGACAGGTACAGGAAAGGGAAAGGTTTAGCGGGATAGGGACGGGTACACGTATAGGAAAGGTGTAGAGGAATACGAACAGGGACACGAATAGGAAAGGTTTAGAGGGATATGGAGAGGTATAGGAATGGGAAAGGTTTAGAGGGATATGGGCAGGAAAGGTTTAGTGGGATACGGACAGGTACAGGAATGGGGAAGGTTTAGAGTGATATGGGCAGGTACACGGATAGATCAGGTTTAGAGGGATACGGACAGGTACACGGATAGGAAAGGTTTAGAGGGATACGGACAGGTACGCGGATAGGAAAGGTTTAGAGGGAAACGGACAGGTACACAGATAGGAAAGGTTTAGTGGGATACGGTTGGGTACAGGAATGAGAAAGGTTTAGAGCGATACGGACAGGGACACGGATAGGAATGGTTTAGAGAGATATGGACAGGAAAGGTTTAGAGGGATACGGACAGGTACAGGAATGGGAAAGGTTTAGAGGGATATGGACAGGTACACAGATAGGAAAGGTTAAGAGGGATACGGACAGGTACACAGATAGGAAAGTTTTAGAGGGAAATGGACAGGTACACGGATAGGAAAGGTTTTGAGGGATACGACAGGTACACGGATAGGAAAGGTTTTGAGGGATATGGACAGGTACACGGATAGGAAAGGTTTGGATGGATATGGATAGCTGAACGGATAGGAAAGGTTTAGAGCGATACGGACAACTACAGTAATGGGAATGGTTTACAGGGATACGGGCAGGTACATGGATAGGAAAGGTTTAGATGGATACGGACAGGTACACGGATAGGAAATGTGTAGAGGGATACGGACAGGAACACGGATAGGAAAGGTTTAGAGGGAAACGGAAAGGTACACGGATAGGAAAGGTGTAGAGGGATACGGACAGGTACACGGATAGGAAAGTTTTAGAGGGAAACGGACAGGTACACGGATAGTTAAGGTTTTGAGGGATACGGACAGGTGCAAGGATAGGAAAGATTTTGAGGGATATGGACTGGTACACGGATAGGAAAGTTTTGGATGGATATGGATAGCTAAACGGATAGGAAAGGTGTAGAGGGATACGGACAGGTACAGCAAGGGGAAAGGTTTACAGGGATACGGCAGGTACATGGATAGGAAAGGTTTAGATGGATACGGACAGGTACACGGACAGGAAAGGTTTAGAGGGATACAGACAGGTACACGGATAGTAAAGGTTTAGTGGGATACGGACAGGGACAGGAATGGAAATGTTTAGAGGGATACGGACAGGGATACGAATAGGAAAGATTTAGATGGATACGGACAGGTACACGGATAGGAAAGGTTTAGAAGGAAACGGACAGGTACACCGATAGGAAAGGTTTAGAGGGTCACGGACAGTTACACGGATAGGGAAAGGTTCTGAGTGATATGGACAGGTACAGGAAAGGGAAAGGTTTAGTGGGATATGGACAGGGACACAGATAGGAAATGTTTAGAGGGATATGGACAGGTACTGGAATGGGAAAGGTTTAGGGATAAGGACAGGGACATGGATAGGAAAGGTTTAGTGGGATATGGACAGGTACAGGAATGGGAAAGGTTTGGGGGGATATGGACAGGTACAGGAAAGGGAAAGGTTTAGCGGGATAGGGACGGGTACACGTATAGGAAAGGTGTAGAGGAATACGAACAGGGACACGAATAGGAAAGGTTTAGAGGGATATGGAGAGGTATAGGAATGGGAAAGGTTTAGAGGGATATGGGCAGGAAAGGTTTAGTGGGATACGGACAGGTACAGGAATGGGGAAGGTTTAGAGTGATATGGGCAGGTACACGGATAGATCAGGTTTAGAGGGATACGGACAGGTACACGGATAGGAAAGGTTTAGAGGGATACGGACAGGTACGCGGATAGGAAAGGTTTAGAGGGAAACGGACAGGTACACAGATAGGAAAGGTTTAGTGGTATACGGTTGGGTACAGGAATGAGAAAGGTTTAGAGCGATACGGACAGGGACACGGATAGGAATGGTTTAGAGAGATATGGACAGGAAAGGTTTAGAGGGATACGGACAGGTACAGGAATGGGAAAGGTTTAGAGGGATATGGACAGGTACACAGATAGGAAAGGCTAAGAGGGATACGGACAGGTACACAGATAGGAAAGTTTTAGAGGGAAATGGACAGGTACACGGATAGGAAAGGTTTTGAGGGATACGGACAGGTACACGGATAGGAAAGGTTTTGAGGGATATGGACAGGTACACGGATAGGAAAGGTTTGGATGGATATGGATAGCTGAACGGATAGGAAAGGTTTAGAGCGATACGGACAACTACAGGAATGGGAATGGTTTACAGGGATACGGGCAGGTACATGGATAGGAAAGGTTTAGATGGATACGGACAGGTACACGGATAGGAAATGTGTAGAGGGATACGGACAGGAACACGGATAGGAAAGGTTTAGAGGGAAACGGAAAGGTACACGGATAGGAAAGGTGTAGAGGGATACGGACAGGTACACGGATAGGAAAGTTTTAGAGGGAAACGGACAGGTACACGGATAGTTAAGGTTTTGAGGGATACGGACAGGTACAAGGATAGGAAAGATTTTGAGGGATATGGACTGGTACACGGATAGGAAAGTTTTGGATGGATATGGATAGCTAAACGGATAGGAAAGGTGTAGAGGGATACGGACAGGTACAGGAAGGGGAAAGGTTTACAGGGATACGGCAGGTACATGGATAGGAAAGGTTTAGATGGATACGGACAGGTACACGGACAGGAAAGGTTTAGAGGGATACAGACAGGTACACGGATAGTAAAGGTTTAGTGGGATACGGACAGGGACAGGAATGGAAATGTTTAGAGGGATACGGACAGGGATACGAATAGGAAAGATTTAGATGGATACGGACAGGTACACGGATAGGAAAGGTTTAGAAGGAAACGGACAGGTACACCGATAGGAAAGGTGTAGAGGGATACTGACAGGTACACGGATAGGAAAGGTTTAGAGGGAAACAGACAGGTACACGTATAGGAAAGTTTTTGAGGGATACGGACAAGTACACGGATATGAAAGGTTTTGAGGTATATGGACAGGTACAGGAATGGAAATGTTTAGAGGGATACGGATAGGGATACGGATAGGAAAATTTTAGATGGATATGGACAGGTACACGGATAGGAACGGTTTAGAAGGAAACAGAGTGGTACACGGATAGGAAAGGTGTAGAGGGATACGGACAAGTACACGGATAGGAAAGGTTTAGAGTGATATGGACAGGTACAGGAATGGGAAATGTTTACAGGGATACGGGCAGGGACATGGATAGGAAAGGTTTAGATGGATACGGACAGGTACACGGATAGGAAAGGTTTAGAGGGATATGGACCGGTATACGGATAGGAAAGGTTTGGATGGATATGGATAGCTAAATGGATAGGAAAGCTTTAGAGGGATACGGACTGGTACAGGAATGGAAAGGTTTAGAGGGATACGGACAGGGATACAGATAGGAAAGGTTTAGATGGATACGGACAGGTACACGGATAGGAAAGGTTTAGAAGGAAACTGACAGATACACGGATAGGAAAGGTGTAGAGGGATACGGACAGGTACTGGAATGGGAAAGGTTTACAGGGATACGGGCAGGTACATGGATAGGAAAGGTTTAGATCGATACGGACAGGTACACGGATAGGAACGGTTTAGAAGGAAACGGAGTGGTACACGGATAGGAAAGGTGTAGAGGGAAACGGACAGGTACACGGATAGGAAAGGTTTTGAGGGATATGGACAGGAGCACGGATAGGAAAGGTTTGGAGGGATATGGACAGGTAAATGGATAGGAAAGCTTTAGAGGTATAAGGACGTGTACAGGAATGGGAAACGTTTAGAGGGATATGGACAGGGACATGAATAGGAAAGGTTTAGGCGGATATGGACAGGAAAGGTTTAGAGGGATACGGACAGGTACAGGAATGGGAAAGGTTTAGAGGGATATGGACAGGTACACAGATAGGAAGGGTTTAGAGCGATACGGACAGGTACAAGAAAGGGAAAGGTTTAGTGGGATATGGACAGGTACACGGATAGGAAAGGTTTAGAGGGATACGGAAGGGTACACGGATAGGAATAGTTTAGACGGATACAGACAGGTACACAGATAGGAAAGGTTTAGAGGGTCACGGACAGTTACACGGATAGGGAAAGGTTCTGAGTGATATGGACAGGTACGGAAAAGGGAAAGGTTTAGTGGGATATGGACTGGGGCACAGATAGGAAATGTTTAGAGGGATATGGACAGGTACTGGAATGGGAAAGGTTTAGAGTGATACGGACCGGGACACGGATAGGAAGGGTTTAGAGGGATGCGGACAGGGACACGGATAGGAAGGGTTTAGAGGGATACGGACAGGGACAGGAATAGGAAAGGTTTAGAGGGGTACGGACAGGTACACAGATAGGAAAGGTTTAGAGGGATACGGACAGGTTCACGGATAGGAAAGGATAGTCTGTTATAGGCAGGGACACGGGTAGGAATGGTTTAGAGGGTTATGGACAGGTACAGGAATGGGAAAGGCTTAGAGGGATACGGACAGGTACACTGATAGGAAAGGATTAGAGGGATACAGACAGGGACATGGATAGGAAGGGTTTAGAGGGATACAGACAGGGACAGGAATAGAAAAGGTTTAGAGGGATACGGACAGGTACACAGATAGGATAGGTTTAGAGGGATACGGACAGGTACACGGATAGGAAAGGTTAGTGGGTTATAGAGAGGCACACGGGTAGGAATGGTTTAGAGGATTATGGACAGGTACAGGAATGGGAAATGCTTAGAGGGATACGGACAGGTACACGGATAGGAAAGGATTAGAGGGATACGGACAGGTACACGGATAGAAAAGGGTTAGAGGGTTATGGACTGGTACACGGATAGGAAAGGTTTGGAGGGATATGGACGGGTGCATGGATAGGAAAGGTTTAGAGGTATACGGACAGGGACATGGATAGGAAAGGTTTAGTGGGATATAGACAGGTACAAGAATGGGAAAGGATTAGAGGAATATGGACAGGTACACAGATAGGAAAGATTTAGAGGGATATGGACAGGTACACGGATAGGAAAGGTTTAGAGGGATATGAGCAGGGACACGGATAGGAAAGGGTTAGAGGGATATGGACAGGTGCACGGATAGGAAAGGTTTAGAGGGATACGAGCAGGTACACGGATAGAAAAGGGTTAGAGGGTTATGGACAGGTACACGGATAGGAAAGGTTTGGAGGGATATGGACGGGTACATGGATAGGAAAGGTTTAGAGGGATACGGACAGGGACATGGATAGGAAAGGTTTAGTGGGATATGGACAGGTACAAGAATGGGAAAGGATTAGAGGAATATGGACAAGTACACAAATAGGAAAGATTTAGAGGAATATGGACAGGTACACAGATAGGAAAGGTTTGGAGGGATATGGACAGGTGCACGGATAAGAAAGGTTTAGAGCGATAAGGACAGGGAAACGGATAGGTAAGGTTTAGAGGGATATGGACAGGTACAGGAAAGGGAAAGGTTTAGAGGGATACGGACAGGTACACGGATAGGAAAGGTTTAGAGGGATATGGACAGTTACACGGATAGATCAGGTTTAGAGGGATATGGACAGGTACAGGAAAGGGAAAGGTTTAGTGGGATATGGACAGGTACAGGAATGGTAAAGGTTTAGAGGGATATGGGCAGGAAAGGTTTAGTGGGATACGGACAGGTACAGGAATGGGAAAGGTTTAGAGTGATATGGGCAGGTACACGGATAGGAAAGGTTTAGAGGGATACGGACAGGTACACGGATAGGAAAGGTTTAGAGGGATACGGACAGGTACGCGGATAGGAAAGGTTTAGAGGGAAACGGACAGGTACACAGATAGGAAAGGTTTAGTGGGATATGGACAGGGACACAGATAGGAATTGTTTAGAGGGATATGGACAGGAAAGGTTTAGAGGGATACGGACAGGTACAGGAATGGGAAAGGTTTAGAGGGATATGGACAGGTACACAGATAGGAAAGGTTAAGAGGAATACGGACAGGAAAGGTTTAGAGCGATACGGACAGGTACTCAGCTAGGAAAGGTTTTGAGGGATATGGACAGGTACACGGATAGGAAAGGTTTGGATGGATATGGATAGCTAAACGGATAGGAAAGGTATAGAGGGATACGGACAGGGATACGGATAGGAAAGTTTTAGAGGGATGTGGACAGGAAAGGTTTATATGGATACGGACAGGTACACGGATAGGGAAGGTTTAGAAGGAAACGGACAGGTACACGGATAGGAAAGGTGTAGCGGGATACGGACAGGTACACGGATATTAAAGGTTTAGAGGGAAACGGACAGGTACACGGATAGGAAAGGTTTTGAGGGATATGGACAGGTATACGGATAGAAATGGTTTAGAGGGATACGGACGCGTACAGGAATGGGAAAGGTTTAGAGGGATATGGACAGGGACATGAATAGGAACGGTTTAGGCGTATATGGACAGGAAAGGGTTAGAGCGATACGGACAGGTACAGGAATGGGAAAGGTTTAGAGGGATATGGACAGGTACACAGATAGGAAAGGTTTAGAGGGATATGGACAGGTACACGGATAGGAAAGGTTTAGTCGGATAAGGACAGGGAAACGGATAGGTAAGGTTTAGAGGGATATGGACAGGTACAGGAAAGGGAAATGTTTAGAGGGATACGGAAGGGTACACGGATAGGAAAGGTTTAGAGGGTTACGGACAGGTACACGGATAGGAAAGGTTTAGAGGGATATGGACAGTTACACGGATAGATCAGGTTTAGAGGGATATGGACAGGTACAGGAAAGGGAAAGGTTTAGTGGGATATGGACAGGTACAGGAATGGTAAAGGTTTAGAGGGATATGGGCAGGAAAGGTTTAGTGGGATACGGACAGGTACAGGAATGGGAAAGGTTTAGAGTGATATGGGCAGGTACACGGATAGGAAAGGTTTAGAGGGATACGGACAGGTACACGGATAGGAAAGGTTTAGAGGGATACGGACAGGTACGCGGATAGGAAAGGTTTAGAGGGAAACGGACAGGTACACAGATAGGAAAGGTTTAGTGGGATATGGACAGGGACACAGATAGGAAGTGTTTAGAGGGATATGGACAGGAAAGGTTTAGAGGGATACGGACAGGTACAGGAATGGGAAAGGTTTAGAGGGATATGGACAGGTACACAGATAGGAAAGGTTAAGAGGAATACGGACAGGAAAGGTTTAGAGCGATACGGACAGGTACTCAGCTAGGAAAGGTTTTGAGTGATATGGACAGGTACACGGATAGGAAAGGTTTGGATGGATATGGATAGCTAAACGGATAGGAAAGGTATAGAGGGATACGGACAGGGATATGGATAGGAAAGTTTTAGAGGGATGTGGACAGGAAAGGTTTATATGGATACGGACAGGTACACGGATAGGGAAGGTTTAGAAGTAAACGGACAGGTACACGGATAGGAAAGGTGTAGCGGGATACGGACAGGTACACGGATATTAAAGGTTTAGAGGGAAACGGACAGGTACACGGATAGGAAAGGTTTTGAGGGATATGGACAGGTATACGGATAGGAATGGTTTAGAGGGATACGGACGCGTACAGGAATGGGAAAGGTTTAGAGGGATATGGACAGGGACATGAATAGGAACGGTTTAGGCGTATATGGACAGGAAAGGGTTAGAGCGATACGGACAGGTACAGGAATGGGAAAGGTTTAGAGGGATATGGACAGGTACACAGATAGGAAAGGTTTAGAGGGATATGGACAGGTACACGGATAGGAAAGGTTTAGTCGGATAAGGACAGGGAAACGGATAGGTAAGGTTTAGAGGGATATGGACAGGTACAGGAAAGGGAAAGGTTTAGTGGGATATGGACCGGGAGACGGATAGGAAAGGTTTAGAGGGATATGGATAGGTACTGGAATGGAAAGATTTAGAAAATGGAAGGTACAGGAATAGGAAAGTTTAGAGGGATATGGAAGGTACAGGAATGGGAAAGGTTTAGAGGGATACGGACAGGGACACGGATAGGAAGGGTTTAGAGGGATACGGACAGGGACACGGACAGGAAAGTTTTAGAGGGATACGGGCAGGTACAGGAATGGGAAAGGATTAGAGGAATATGGACAGGTACACAGATAGGAAAGATTTAGAGGGATATGGACAGGTACACGGATAGGAAAGGTTTAGAGGGATATGAGCAGGGACACGGATAGGAAAGGGTTAGAGGGATATGGACAGGTGCACGGATAGGAAAGGTTTAGAGGGATACGAGCAGGGACACGGATAGGAAAGATTTAGAGGGATACGGACAGGTACATGGATAGGAAAGGTTTCGAGGGATATGGACAGGTGCACGGATAGGAAAGGTTTAGAGGGATACGGACAGGGATAGGAATGGGAAAGGTTTAGAGGGATACGAACAGGGACACGGATAGGAAAGGTTTAGAGGGATACGGACAGGTACAGGAATGGGAAAGGTTTCGAGGGATATGGACAGGTACACGGATAGGAAAGATTTTGACGGATACGGACGTGTACAGGAATGGGAAAGGTTTAGAGGGATACGGACATGGACACGAATAGGAAAGGTTTAGAGGGATATGGACAGGAAAGGTTTAGAGGGATACGGACAGGTACAGGAATGGGAAAGGCTTAGAGGGATATGGACAGGTACACGGATAGGAAAGGTTTAGAGGGATACGGACAGGTACACTGATAGGAAACGTTTAGAGGGATACGGGCAGGTACACGGATAGGAAAGGTTTGGAGGGATACTGTCAGGTACACAGATAGGAATGGTTTAGTGGGATATGGACAGGTACACAGATAGGAAAGGTTTGGCGGGATATGGACAGGTGCACGGATAGGAAAGGTTTAGAGCGATAAGGACAGGGAAACGGATAGGTAAGGTTTAGAGGGATATGGACAGGTACAGGAAAGGGAAAGGTTTAGAGGGATACGGACACGTACACGGATAGGAAAGGTTTAGAGGGATATGGACAGTTACACGGATAGGTCAGGTTTAGAGGGATATGGACAGGTACAGGAAAGGGAAAGGTTTAGTGGGATATGGACAGGTACAGGAATGGTAAAGGTTTAGAGAGATGCGGACAGGTACAGGAATGGGAAAGGTTTAGACTGATACGGACAGATACACAGATAGGAAAGGTTTTGAGGGATATTGATAGGTAAACGGATAGGAAAGGTTTAGAGGGATACGGACGGGTACAGGAATGGGAAAGGTTTAGAGGGATACGGGCAGGAAAGGTTTAGTGGGATACGGACGGGTACAGGAATGGGAAAGGTTTAGAGGGATACGGACAGGGACATGGATAGGAAATGTTTAGAGGGATATGGACAGGTACACGGATGGGAAAGGTTTAGAGTGATATGGACAGCGAAACGGACAGGAAAGGATTAGAGGGATATGGACAGGTACAGGAAAGGGAAAGGTTTAGAGGGATACGGACAGGTACACGGATAGGAAATGTTTAGAGGGCTATGGACAGGTACACAGATTGGAAAGGGTTAGAGGGATATGGAGAGGTACACGGATAGGAAAGGTTTAGAGGGATACGGACAGGTACACGGATAGGAAAAGTTTAGTGGGATATGGACAGGGACACAGATAGGAAAGGTTTAGAGGGAAACGGACAGGTACACGGATAGGAAAGGTTTTGAGGGATATGGACATGTACACGGAAAGGAAAGGTTTGGAAGGATATGGACAGGTAAACGGATAGGAAATATTTAGAGGGAAACGGACAGGTACACGGATAGGAAAGATTTAGAGGGATATGGACGGGTACAGGAATGGGAAAGGTTTAGAGGGATATGGACAGGGACACGAATAGGAATGGTTTAGAGGGATATGGACAGGAAAGTTTTAGAGGGATACGGACAGTTACACGGATAGGAAAGTTTTAGAAGGAAACGGACAGGTACACGGATAGGAAAGGTTTAGAGGGATACGGACAGGTACACGAATAGGAAAGGTTTAGAGGGAAACGGACAGGTACACGGATAGGAAAGTTTTTGAGTGATATGGACAGGAACACGGATAGGAAATGTTTGGAGGGATATGGACAGGTAAACAGATAGGAAAGGTTTAGAGGGATACGGACAGGTACAGGAATGGAAAGGTTTAGAGGGATACGGACAGCGACACGAATAGGAAAGTTTTAGAGGGATATGGACAGGAAAGGTTTAGAGGGATACGGACAGGTTTAGGAATGGGAAAGTATTAGAGGGATATGGACAGGTACACAGATAGGAAAGGTTTAGAGCAATACGGACAGGTAGACGGATAGGAAAGGTTTAGTGGGATATGGGACAGGTACACAGATAGGAAAGGTTTGGAGGGATATGGACAGGTGCACGGAGAGGAAAGGTTTAGAGCGATAAGGACAGGGAGACGGATAGGCAAGATTTAGAGGGATATGGACAGGTACAGAAAGAGAAAGATTTAGGGGGATACGGACAGGTACACGGATAGGAAAGGTTTAGAGGGATATGGACAGTTACATGGATAGGTCAGGTTTAGAGGGATATGGACAGGTACAGGAAAGGGATAGTGGGATATGGACAGGTACAGGAATGGGAATGGTGTAGAGGGATATGAAAGGTAGAGGAATTGGAAAGGTTTTGAGGGATATGGACAGGTACAAGAATGGGAAAGTTTTAGAGGGATATGGACAGGTACAGGAATGGGAAAGGTTTAGAGGGATATGGACAGGGAAACGGATAGGAAAGGTTTAGAGGGATATGGACAGATAAAGGAAAGGGAAAGGTTTAGAGGGATACGGACGGGTACACGGACAGGAAAGGTGTAGAGTGATACGAACAGGTACACGGATAGGAAAGGTTTAGATTGATATGGACAGGTACATGAAAGAGAAAGGGTTAGAGGGATACGGACGGGTACACGGATAGGAAAGTTTTAGAGGGATACGGGCAGGTACACGGATAGGAAAGGTTTAGAGGGATATGGACAGGTATAGGAATGGGAAAGCTTTAGAGTGATATGGACAGGTACACAGATAGGAAAGGTTTAGAGGGATACGGGCAGGTACACGGATAGGAAAGGTTTAGAGGGATATGGACGTACACGGATAGGAAAGGTTTGGAGAGATATGGATAGGTACACGGATAGGAAAGATTTAGAGGGATATGGACGGGTACAGGAATGGGAAAGGTTTAGAGGGATATGGACAGGGACACGGGTAGGAATGGTTTAGAGGGATATGGACAGGTACACGGATAGGAAAGATTTTGACGGATACGGACGTGTACAGGAATGGGAAAGGTTTAGAGGGATACGGACATGGACACGAATAGGAAAGGTTTAGAGGGATATGGACAGGAAAGGTTTTGAGGGATACGGACAGGTACAGGAATGGGAAAGGCTTAGAGGGATATGGACAGGTACACGGATAGGAAATGTTTAGAGGGATACGGACAGGTACACTGATAGGAAACGTTTAGAGGGATACGGGCAGGTACATGGATAGGGAAAGGTCCTGAGTGATATGGACAGGTACAGGAAAGGGAAAGGTTTAGTGGGATATGGACAGGGAGACGGATAGGAAAGGTTTAGAGGGATATGGATAGGTACTGGAATGGAAAGATTTAGAGTGATATGGGCAGGTACACGGATAGGAAAGGTTTAGAGGGATACGGACAGGTACACGGATAGGAAAGGTTTAGAGGGATACGGACAGGTACGCGGATAGGAAAGGTTTAGAGGGAAACGGACAGGTACACAGATAGGAAAGGTTTAGTGGGATATGGACAGGGACACAGATAGGAATGGTTTAGAGGGATATGGACAGGAAAGGTTTAGAGGGATACGGACAGGTACAGGAATGGGAAAGGTTTAGAGGGATATGGACAGGTACACAGATAGGAAAGTTTAAGAGGAATACGGACAGGAAAGGTTTAGAGCGATACGGACAGGTACTCAGCTAGGAAAGGTTTTGAGGGATATGGACAGGTACACGGATAGGAAAGGTTTGGATGGATATGGATAGCTAAACGGATAGGAAAGGTATAGAGGGATACGGACAGGGATACGGATAGGAAAGTTTTAGAGGGATGTGGACAGGAAAGGTTTATATGGATACGGACAGGTACACGGATAGGGAAGGTTTAGAAGGAAACGGACAGGTACACGGATAGGAAAGGTGTAGCGGGATACGGACAGGTACACGGATATTAAAGGTTTAGAGGGAAACGGACAGGTACACGGATAGGAAAGGTTTTGAGGGATATGGACAGGTATACGGATAGGTAAGGTTTAGAGGGATATGGACAGGTACAGGAAAGGGAAATGTTTAGAGGGATACGGAAGGGTACACGGATAGGAAAGGTTTAGAGGGTTACGGACAGGTACATGGATAGGGAAAGGTTCTGTGTGATATGGACAGGTACAGGAAAGGGAAAGGTTTAGTGGGATATGGACAGGGAGACGGATAGGAAAGGTTTAGAGGGATATGGATAGGTACTGGAATGGAAAGATTTAGAAAATGGAAGGTACAGGAATAGGAAAGTTTAGAGGGATATGGAAGGTACAGGAATGGGAAAGGTTTAGAGGGATACGGACAGGGACACGGATAGGAAGGGTTTAGAGGATACGGACAGGGACACGGACAGGAAAGTTTTAGAGGGATACGGGCAGGTACAGGAATGGGAAAGGATTAGAGGAATATGGACAGGTACACAGATAGGAAAGATTTAGAGGGATATGGACAGGTACACGGATAGGAAAGGTTTAGAGGGATATGAGCAGGGACACGGATAGGAAAGGGTTAGAGGGATATGGACAGGTGCACGGATAGGAAAGGTTTAGAGGGATACGAGCAGGGACACGGATAGGAAAGATTTAGAGGGATACGGACAGGTACATGGATAGGAAAGGTTTCGAGGGATATGGACAGGTGCACGGATAGGAAAGGTTTAGAGGGATACGGACAGGGATAGGAATGGGAAAGGTTTAGAGGGATACGAACAGGGACACGGATAGGAAAGGTTTAGAGGGATACGGACAGGTACAGGAATGGGAAAGGTTTCGAGGGATATGGACAGGTACACGGATAGGAAAGATTTTGACGGATACGGACGTGTACAGGAATGGGAAAGCTTTAGAGGGATACGGACATGGACACGAATAGGAAAGGTTTAGAGGGATATGGACAGGAAAGGTTTAGAGGGATACGGACAGGTACAGGAATGGGAAAGGCTTAGAGGGATATGGACAGGTACACGGATAGGAAAGGTTTAGAGGGATACGGACAGGTACACTGATAGGAAACGTTTAGAGGGATACGGGCAGGTACACGGATAGGAAAGGTTTGGAGGGATACTGTCAGGTACACAGATAGGAATGGTTTAGTGGGATATGGACAGGTACACAGATAGGAAAGGTTTGGCGGGATATGGACAGGTGCACGGATAGGAAAGGTTTAGAGCGATAAGGACAGGGAAACGGATAGGTAAGGTTTAGAGGGATATGGACAGGTACAGGAAAGGGAAAGGTTTAGAGGGATACGGACACGTACACGGATAGGAAAGGTTTAGAGGGATATGGACAGTTACACGGATAGGTCAGGTTTAGAGGGATATGGACAGGTACAGGAAAGGGAAAGGTTTAGTGGGATATGGACAGGTACAGGAATGGTAAAGGTTTAGAGAGATGCGGACAGGTACAGGAATGGGAAAGGTTTAGACTGATATGGACAGATACACAGATAGGAAAGGTTTTGAGGGATATTGATAGGTAAACGGATAGGAAAGGTTTAGAGGGATACGGACGGGAACAGGAATGGGAAAGGTTTAGAGGGATACGGGCAGGAAAGGTTTAGTGGGATACGGACGGGTACAGGAATGGGAAAGGTTTAGAGGGATACGGACAGGGACATGGATAGGAAAGGTTTGGAGGGATACTGTCAGGTACACAGATAGGAATGGTTTAGTGGGATATGGACAGGTACACAGATAGGAAAGGTTTGGCGGGATATGGACAGGTGCACGGATAGGAAAGGTTTAGAGCGATAAGGACAGGGAAACGGATAGGTAAGGTTTAGAGTGATATGGACAGGTACAGGAAAGGGAAAGGTTTAGAGGGATACGGACACGTACACGGATAGGAAAGGTTTAGAGGGATATGGACAGTTACACGGATAGGTCAGGTTTAGAGGGATATGGACAGGTACAGGAAAGGGAAAGGTTTAGTGGGATATGGACAGGTACAGGAATGGTAAAGGTTTAGAGAGATGCGGACAGGTACAGGAATGGGAAAGGTTTAGACTGATACGGACAGATACACAGATAGGAAAGGTTTTGAGGGATATTGATAGGTAAACGGATAGGAAAGGTTTAGAGGGATACGGACGGGTACAGGAATGGGAAAGGTTTAGAGGGATACGGGCAGGAAAGGTTTAGTGGGATACGGACGGGTACAGGAATGGGAAAGGTTTAGAGGGATACGGACAGGGACATGGATAGGAAATGTTTAGAGGGATATGGACAGGTACACGGATGGGAAAGGTTTAGAGTGATATGGACAGCGAAACGGACAGGAAAGGATTAGAGGGATATGGACAGGTACAGGAAAGGGAAAGGTTTAGAGGGATACGGACAGGTACACGGATAGGAAATGTTTAGAGGGCTATGGACAGGTACACAGATTGGAAAGGGTTAGAGGGATATGGAGAGGTACACGGATAGGAAAGGTTTAGAGGGATACGGACAGGTACACGGATAGGAAAAGTTTAGACGGTTACAGATGGGTACAGGAATGGGAAAGGATTAGAGGGATACGTACAGGTACACGGATAGGAAAGGTTTTGAGGGAAACGGACAGGTACACGGATAGGAAAGGTTTAGAGGGATATGGACAGGAAAGGTTTAGAGGGATACGGACAGGTACAGGAATGGGAAAGGCTTAGAGGGATATGGACAGGTACACGGATAGGAAAGGTTTAGAGGGATACGGACAGGTACACTGATAGGAAACGTTTAGAGGGATACGGGCAGGTACACGGATAGGAAAGGTTTGGAGGGATACTGTCAGGTACACAGATAGGAATGGTTTAGTGGGATATGGACAGGTACACAGATAGGAAAGGTTTGGCGGGATATGGACAGGTGCACGGATAGGAAAGGTTTAGAGCGATAAGGACAGGGAAACGGATAGGTAAGGTTTAGAGGGATATGGACAGGTACAGGAAAGGGAAAGGTTTAGAGGGATACGGACACGTACACGGATAGGAAAGGTTTAGAGGGATATGGACAGTTACACGGATAGGTCAGGTTTAGAGGGATATGGACAGGTACAGGAAAGGGAAAGGTTTAGTGGGATATGGACAGGTACAGGAATGGTAAAGGTTTAGAGAGATGCGGACAGGTACAGGAATGGGAAAGGTTTAGACTGATACGGACAGATACACAGATAGGAAAGGTTTTGAGGGATATTGATAGGTAAACGGATAGGAAAGGTTTAGAGGGATACGGACGGGTACAGGAATGGGAAAGGTTTAGAGGGATACGGGCAGGAAAGGTTTAGTGGGATACGGACGGGTACAGGAATGGGAAAGGTTTAGAGGGATACGGACAGGGACATGGATAGGAAATGTTTAGAGGGATATGGACAGGTACACGGATGGGAAAGGTTTAGAGTGATATGGACAGCGAAACGGACAGGAAAGGATTAGAGGGATATGGACAGGTACAGGAAAGGGAAAGGTTTAGAGGGATACGGACAGGTACACGGATAGGAAATGTTTAGAGGGCTATGGACAGGTACACAGATTGGAAAGGGTTAGAGGGATATGGAGAGGTACACGGATAGGAAAGGTTTAGAGGGATACGGACAGGTACACGGATAGGAAAAGTTTAGTGGGATATGGACAGGGACACAGATAGGAAAGGTTTAGAGGGAAACGGACAGGTACACGGATAGGAAAGGTTTTGAGGGATATGGACATGTACACGGAAAGGAAAGGTTTGGAAGGATATGGACAGGTAAACGGATAGGAAATATTTAGAGGGAAACGGACAGGTACACGGATAGGAAAGATTTAGAGGGATATGGACGGGTACAGGAATGGGAAAGGTTTAGAGGGATATGGACAGGGACACGAATAGGAATGGTTTAGAGGGATATGGACAGGAAAGTTTTAGAGGGATACGGACAGTTACACGGATAGGAAAGTTTTAGAAGGAAACGGACAGGTACACGGATAGGAAAGGTTTAGAGGGATACGGACAGGTACACGAATAGGAAAGGTTTAGAGGGAAACGGACAGGTACACGGATAGGAAAGTTTTTGAGTGATATGGACAGGAACACGGATAGGAAATGTTTGGAGGGATATGGACAGGTAAACAGATAGGAAAGGTTTAGAGGGATACGGACAGGTACAGGAATGGAAAGGTTTAGAGGGATACGGACAGCGACACGAATAGGAAAGTTTTAGAGGGATATGGACAGGAAAGGTTTAGAGGGATACGGACAGGTTTAGGAATGGGAAAGTATTAGAGGGATATGGACAGGTACACAGATAGGAAAGGTTTAGAGCAATACGGACAGGTAGACGGATAGGAAAGGTTTAGTGGGATATGGACAGGTACACAGATAGGAAAGGTTTGGAGGGATATGGACAGGTGCACGGAGAGGAAAGGTTTAGAGCGATAAGGACAGGGAGACGGATAGGCAAGATTTAGAGGGATATGGACAGGTACAGGAAAGAGAAAGATTTAGGGGGATACGGACAGGTACACGGATAGGAAAGGTTTAGAGGGATATGGACAGTTACATGGATAGGTCAGGTTTAGAGGGATATGGACAGGTACAGGAAAGGGATAGTGGGATATGGACAGGTACAGGAATGGGAATGGTGTAGAGGGATATGAAAGGTAGAGGAATTGGAAAGGTTTTGAGGGATATGGACAGGTACAAGAATGGGAAAGTTTTAGAGGGATATGGACAGGTACAGGAATGGGAAAGGTTTAGAGGGATATGGACAGGGAAACGGATAGGAAAGGTTTAGAGGGATATGGACAGATAAAGGAAAGGGAAAGGTTTAGAGGGATACGGACGGGTACACGGACAGGAAAGGTGTAGAGTGATACGAACAGGTACACGGATAGGAAAGGTTTAGATTGATATGGACAGGTACATGAAAGAGAAAGGGTTAGAGGGATACGGACGGGTACACGGATAGGAAAGTTTTAGAGGGATACGGGCAGGTACACGGATAGGAAAGGTTTAGAGGGATATGGACAGGTATAGGAATGGGAAAGCTTTAGAGGGATACGGACAGGTACACGGATAGGAAATGTTTAGAGGGATACGGGCAGGTACACGGATAGGAAAGGTTTAGAGGGATATGGACGTACACGGATAGGAAAGGTTTGGAGAGATATGGATAGGTACACGGATAGGAAAGATTTAGAGGGATATGGACGGGTACAGGAATGGGAAAGGTTTAGAGGGATATGGACAGGGACACGGGTAGGAATGGTTTAGAGGGATATGGACAGGTACACGGATAGGAAAGATTTTGACGGATACGGACGTGTACAGGAATGGGAAAGGTTTAGAGGGATACGGACATGGACACGAATAGGAAAGGTTTAGAGGGATATGGACAGGAAAGGTTTTGAGGGATACGGACAGGTACAGGAATGGGAAAGGCTTAGAGGGATATGGACAGGTACACGGATAGGAAATGTTTAGAGGGATACGGACAGGTACACTGATAGGAAACGTTTAGAGGGATACGGGCAGGTACATGGATAGGGAAAGGTCCTGAGTGATATGGACAGGTACAGGAAAGGGAAAGGTTTAGTGGGATATGGACAGGGAGACGGATAGGAAAGGTTTAGAGGGATATGGATAGGTACTGGAATGGAAAGATTTAGAGTGATATGGGCAGGTACACGGATAGGAAAGGTTTAGAGGGATACGGACAGGTACACGGATAGGAAAGGTTTAGAGGGATACGGACAGGTACGCGGATAGGAAAGGTTTAGAGGGAAACGGACAGGTACACAGATAGGAAAGGTTTAGTGGGATATGGACAGGGACACAGATAGGAATGGTTTAGAGGGATATGGACAGGAAAGGTTTAGAGGGATACGGACAGGTACAGGAATGGGAAAGGTTTAGAGGGATATGGACAGGTACACAGATAGGAAAGTTTAAGAGGAATACGGACAGGAAAGGTTTAGAGCGATACGGACAGGTACTCAGCTAGGAAAGGTTTTGAGGGATATGGACAGGTACACGGATAGGAAAGGTTTGGATGGATATGGATAGCTAAACGGATAGGAAAGGTATAGAGGGATACGGACAGGGATACGGATAGGAAAGTTTTAGAGGGATGTGGACAGGAAAGGTTTATATGGATACGGACAGGTACACGGATAGGGAAGGTTTAGAAGGAAACGGACAGGTACACGGATAGGAAAGGTGTAGCGGGATACGGACAGGTACACGGATATTAAAGGTTTAGAGGGAAACGGACAGGTACACGGATAGGAAAGGTTTTGAGGGATATGGACAGGTATACGGATAGGTAAGGTTTAGAGGGATATGGACAGGTACAGGAAAGGGAAATGTTTAGAGGGATACGGAAGGGTACACGGATAGGAAAGGTTTAGAGGGTTACGGACAGGTACATGGATAGGGAAAGGTTCTGTGTGATATGGACAGGTACAGGAAAGGGAAAGGTTTAGTGGGATATGGACAGGGAGACGGATAGGAAAGGTTTAGAGGGATATGGATAGGTACTGGAATGGAAAGATTTAGAAAATGGAAGGTACAGGAATAGGAAAGTTTAGAGGGATATGGAAGGTACAGGAATGGGAAAGGTTTAGAGGGATACGGATAGGGACACGGATAGGAAGGGTTTAGAGGGATACGGACAGGGACACGGACAGGAAAGTTTTAGAGGGATACGGGCAGGTACAGGAATGGGAAAGGATTAGAGGAATATGGACAGGTACACAGATAGGAAAGATTTAGAGGGATATGGACAGGTACACGGATAGGAAAGGTTTAGAGGGATATGAGCAGGGACACGGATAGGAAAGGGTTAGAGGGATATGGACAGGTGCACGGATAGGAAAGGTTTAGAGGGATACGAGCAGGGACACGGATAGGAAAGATTTAGAGGGATACGGACAGGTACATGGATAGGAAAGGTTTCGAGGGATATGGACAGGTGCACGGATAGGAAAGGTTTAGAGGGATACGGACAGGGATAGGAATGGGAAAGGTTTAGAGGGATACGAACAGGGACACGGATAGGAAAGGTTTAGAGGGATACGGACAGGTACAGGAATGGGAAAGGTTTCGAGGGATATGGACAGGTACACGGATAGGAAAGATTTTGACGGATACGGACGTGTACAGGAATGGGAAAGCTTTAGAGGGATACGGACATGGACACGAATAGGAAAGGTTTAGAGGGATATGGACAGGAAAGGTTTAGAGGGATACGGACAGGTACAGGAATGGGAAAGGCTTAGAGGGATATGGACAGGTACACGGATAGGAAAGGTTTAGAGGGATACGGACAGGTACACTGATAGGAAACGTTTAGAGGGATACGGGCAGGTACACGGATAGGAAAGGTTTGGAGGGATACTGTCAGGTACACAGATAGGAATGGTTTAGTGGGATATGGACAGGTACACAGATAGGAAAGGTTTGGCGGGATATGGACAGGTGCACGGATAGGAAAGGTTTAGAGCGATAAGGACAGGGAAACGGATAGGTAAGGTTTAGAGGGATATGGACAGGTACAGGAAAGGGAAAGGTTTAGAGGGATACGGACACGTACACGGATAGGAAAGGTTTAGAGGGATATGGACAGTTACACGGATAGGTCAGGTTTAGAGGGATATGGACAGGTACAGGAAAGGGAAAGGTTTAGTGGGATATGGACAGGTACAGGAATGGTAAAGGTTTAGAGAGATGCGGACAGGTACAGGAATGGGAAAGGTTTAGACTGATACGGACAGATACACAGATAGGAAAGGTTTTGAGGGATATTGATAGGTAAACGGATAGGAAAGGTTTAGAGGGATACGGACGGGAACAGGAATGGGAAAGGTTTAGAGGGATACGGGCAGGAAAGGTTTAGTGGGATACGGACGGGTACAGGAATGGGAAAGGTTTAGAGGGATACGGACAGGGACATGGATAGGAAAGGTTTGGAGGGATACTGTCAGGTACACAGATAGGAATGGTTTAGTGGGATATGGACAGGTACACAGATAGGAAAGGTTTGGCGGGATATGGACAGGTGCACGGATAGGAAAGGTTTAGAGCGATAAGGACAGGGAAACGGATAGGTAAGGTTTAGAGTGATATGGACAGGTACAGGAAAGGGAAAGGTTTAGAGGGATACGGACACGTACACGGATAGGAAAGGTTTAGAGGGATATGGACAGTTACACGGATAGGTCAGGTTTAGAGGATATGGACATGTACAGGAAAGGGAAAGGTTTAGTGGGATATGGACAGGTACAGGAATGGTAAAGGTTTAGAGAGATGCGGACAGGTACAGGAATGGGAAAGGTTTAGACTGATACGGACAGATACACAGATAGGAAAGGTTTTGAGGGATATTGATAGGTAAACGGATAGGAAAGGTTTAGAGGGATACGGACGGGTACAGGAATGGGAAAGGTTTAGAGGGATACGGGCAGGAAAGGTTTAGTGGGATACGGACGGGTACAGGAATGGGAAAGGTTTAGAGGGATACGGACAGGGACATGGATAGGAAATGTTTAGAGGGATATGGACAGGTACACGGATGGGAAAGGTTTAGAGTGATATGGACAGCGAAACGGACAGGAAAGGATTAGAGGGATATGGACAGGTACAGGAAAGGGAAAGGTTTAGAGGGATACGGACAGGTACACGGATAGGAAATGTTTAGAGGGCTATGGACAGGTACACAGATTGGAAAGGGTTAGAGGGATATGGAGAGGTACACGGATAGGAAAGGTTTAGAGGGATACGGACAGGTACACGGATAGGAAAAGTTTAGACGGTTACAGATGGGTACAGGAATGGGAAAGGATTAGAGGGATACGTACAGGTACACGGATAGGAAAGGTTTTGAGGGAAACGGACAGGTACACGGATAGGAAAGGTTTAGAGGGAAACGGACAGGTACACGGATAGGAAAGGTTTTGAGGGATATGGACATGTACACGGAAAGGAAAGGTTTGGAAGGATATGGACAGGTAAACGGATAGGAAATATTTAGAGGGAAACGGACAGGTACACGGATAGGAAAGATTTAGAGGGATATGGACGGGTACAGGAATGGGAAAGGTTTAGAGGGATATGGACAGGGACACGAATAGGAATGGTTTAGAGGGATATGGACAGGAAAGTTTTAGAGGGATACGGACAGTTACACGGATAGGAAAGTTTTAGAAGGAAACGGACAGGTACACGGATAGGAAAGGTTTAGAGGGATACGGACAGGTACACGAATAGGAAAGGTTTAGAGGGAAACGGACAGGTACACGGATAGGAAAGTTTTTGAGTGATATGGACAGGAACACGGATAGGAAATGTTTGGAGGGATATGGACAGGTAAACAGATAGGAAAGGTTTAGAGGGATACGGACAGTTACACGGATAGGTCAGGTTTAGAGGGATATGGACAGGTACAGGAAAGGGAAAGGTTTAGTGGGATATGGACAGGTACAGGAATGGTAAAGGTTTAGAGAGATGCGGACAGGTACAGGAATGGGAAAGGTTTAGACTGATACGGACAGATACACAGATAGGAAAGGTTTTGAGGGATATTGATAGGTAAACGGATAGGAAAGGTTTAGAGGGATACGGACGGGAACAGGAATGGGAAAGGTTTAGAGGGATACGGGCAGGAAAGGTTTAGTGGGATACGGACGGGTACAGGAATGGGAAAGGTTTAGAGGGATACGGACAGGGACATGGATAGGAAAGGTTTGGAGGGATACTGTCAGGTACACAGATAGGAATGGTTTAGTGGGATATGGACAGGTACACAGATAGGAAAGGTTTGGCGGGATATGGACAGGTGCACGGATAGGAAAGGTTTAGAGCGATAAGGACAGGGAAACGGATAGGTAAGGTTTAGAGTGATATGGACAGGTACAGGAAAGGGAAAGGTTTAGAGGGATACGGACACGTACACGGATAGGAAAGGTTTAGAGGGATATGGACAGTTACACGGATAGGTCAGGTTTAGAGGGATATGGACAGGTACAGGAAAGGGAAAGGTTTAGTGGGATATGGACAGGTACAGGAATGGTAAAGGTTTAGAGAGATGCGGACAGGTACAGGAATGGGAAAGGTTTAGACTGATACGGACAGATACACAGATAGGAAAGGTTTTGAGGGATATTGATAGGTAAACGGATAGGAAAGGTTTAGAGGGATACGGACGGGTACAGGAATGGGAAAGGTTTAGAGGGATACGGGCAGGAAAGGTTTAGTGGGATACGGACGGGTACAGGAATGGGAAAGGTTTAGAGGGATACGGACAGGGACATGGATAGGAAATGTTTAGAGGGATATGGACAGGTACACGGATGGGAAAGGTTTAGAGTGATATGGACAGCGAAACGGACAGGAAAGGATTAGAGGGATATGGACAGGTACAGGAAAGGGAAAGGTTTAGAGGGATACGGACAGGTACACGGATAGGAAATGTTTAGAGGGCTATGGACAGGTACACAGATTGGAAAGGGTTAGAGGGATATGGAGAGGTACACGGATAGGAAAGGTTTAGAGGGATACGGACAGGTACACGGATAGGAAAAGTTTAGACGGTTACAGATGGGTACAGGAATGGGAAAGGATTAGAGGGATACGTACAGGTACACGGATAGGAAAGGTTTTGAGGGAAACGGACAGGTACACGGATAGGAAAGGTTTAGAGGGAAACGGACAGGTACACGGATAGGAAAGGTTTTGAGGGATATGGACATGTACACGGAAAGGAAAGGTTTGGAAGGATATGGACAGGTAAACGGATAGGAAATATTTAGAGGGAAACGGACAGGTACACGGATAGGAAAGATTTAGAGGGATATGGACGGGTACAGGAATGGGAAAGGTTTAGAGGGATATGGACAGGGACACGAATAGGAATGGTTTAGAGGGATATGGACAGGAAAGTTTTAGAGGGATACGGACAGTTACACGGATAGGAAAGTTTTAGAAGGAAACGGACAGGTACACGGATAGGAAAGGTTTAGAGGGATACGGACAGGTACACGAATAGGAAAGGTTTAGAGGGAAACGGACAGGTACACGGATAGGAAAGTTTTTGAGTGATATGGACAGGAACACGGATAGGAAATGTTTGGAGGGATATGGACAGGTAAACAGATAGGAAAGGTTTAGAGGGATACGGACAGGTACAGGAATGGAAAGGTTTAGAGGGATACGGACAGGGACACGAATAGGAAAGTTTTAGAGGGATATGGACAGGAAAGGTTTAGAGGGATACGGACAGGTTTAGGAATGGGAAAGTATTAGAGGGATATGGACAGGTACACAGATAGGAAAGGTTTAGAGCAATACGGACAGGTAGACGGATAGGAAAGGTTTAGTGGGATATGGACAGGTACACAGATAGGAAAGGTTTGGAGGGATATGGACAGGTGCACGGAGAGGAAAGGTTTAGAGCGATAAGGACAGGGAAACGGATAGGCAAGATTTAGAGGGATATGGACAGGTACAGGAAAGAGAAAGATTTAGGGGGATACGGACAGGTACACGGATAGGAAAGGTTTAGAGGGATATGGACAGTTACACGGATAGGTCAGGTTTAGAGGGATATGGACAGGTACAGGAAAGGGATAGTGGGATATGGACAGGTACAGGAATGGGAATGGTGTAGAGGGATATGAAAGGTAGAGGAATTGGAAAGGTTTTGAGGGATATG